>NW_006408551.1:20923016-20939438 GCF_000296735.1 Chrysochloris asiatica | reverse complement strand
CTTCCAATTTTCCCAGATTCATACCTCGTACATTCCATGTTCTGATTTTCAGTGGATGTTTACAGCTGGTTCTCTTCATTTTGAGTTGTTTCCCATCAGCAAATGAAGATCCCACAGGCTTTTCTCCCACGAGCTTTACTCCATTCACATCATCACGGTCAACTCTACTTTGAGGAGGCAGCTCTTTCCCAGTCACAGTTTGAGTGCATTTCAACCTGAGGGGCTCATTTTCTGGCACTATATCTGACAGCGTTTCTCTGCTATTCGTAATGTTTTCAGTGACTGAATATTTGGAAGTGGTTTGTCACTCCTTCTTCCTAGTCTGTCTTCATCTGGAAGCTCATCTGAAACCTCTCCACCATGGGTGAGCCTGCTGGTATTTAAAATACTGGTGGCATAGCTTTCAGAATCACAGCAACTTATAAGCCACCACAGTATGACAAACTGACAGACATGTGGTGGACTTATGGATGTAGTCATTTAAAATACTAACCAAGAGGGAAGGAATCTTCACAGCAAGCATCATTCCTATCACCTCCGTACACAAGGTTGATAAGGATGGACAACTTAAACATTGGCTACCTAAAATTGGGGCGGGGGGTCTATAAAGGCATGAAATGACTGATTTACAAGTTTTCAAGAGGGAGTTTAGTTTCAGAGTGTGAAGGGGAGGATAGAAGCCCCACTGAATTGTTTTCATCCTGTCTTGATGGATCTGGTGAAAGGAAATGGTGATTAGATTCTTATGATTCAATAATGACTAATTGTTATCATGACTAAGTGCAATTGTCACACCTGCAAAGGTAGTTTTGTCACAAAAAGGGAGGAGTGGTTGATCTTACAGTCCAGGAACAGAGGACCCTGGGACCATCAAGGAAGAAGAGTGGGAGTGAAGTGTGGGACCCTATCCAGAGAAGCAGCTACACCAGAGATGGAGCAGAAATGATGATGAGGAGAGATGGAGCAGCTGAGAACTCTAGACTCATGTAGGGTGAAGAACTGTGTGCTGGCAGCTGGGGGGCAGGCTTGCAGGGTGTGTCCTTTGACTGTTTGAATTATTGTATTCCTCAGTGTTTCGGTGTACATCAAAAAACACAACACAGAGGGAATAGAAGCAAATACTGTTGAATGATGATTCATGGAGGGGATTGCAATCATTGCAATGAAATGAAATACGATAGGATGTGTGTAAAACTGATCTTCTCTCACATTAAAAAAAAAACAAAACTCAGTATGCATCACATCTGCACCAAGCAAGGGCTCACAAAGCTTAAGAGAACAATGTAGACTTTGCCAGAGATTTTGTCCATCTTAAACTACAAATGAATATAATTCCCCATTAGACTTTTCTATTATCCATCAGTTCTGGGTTGTCCCCAAAAGTCTTTCTAAATACATTTTCTTCCCATCCCCCTAATTTTTCCATCTTCCTTATATTTGTCCCTTCTTCTGAGAACAGTGCACGTCTATCACCAACCTTTCCATTTTATTTTATTGCATAGTACTGAATATTACCTTCAAGAAGCATGATTGCACTTTGCCTTCAGGGAACAAAATGATCCTCCAGTTGCTTGATACTAACCTCATGAAGGAGCACTTGCACAAGGGGCAAGCACTTGGCTGCTAACCAAAATGTTGTCAAGTCAAATCCACTCAGAGGCTCCGTGGAATAAAGACCTGGTTATCTGCTCTAGTGAAGATTACAGCCTAGAAAACCACATGGAACAGATTCTGTCACATTGGTTACAATGAGTCAACAGCACCTAACTAGATGACACCTAACAACAACAACCCCCTCCTCCTGGGGCTTCTGGGAATTATAAATTAACAATTGGGCAGCAAACCTAGCAGACCGAGGCTCTGGTTTTGGTTCGGGTGTCAAGATTTCATTCTGTGATCTCATGTCAATTATTGAATCCCTCTAAACCTCAGTTTCTGAATCTGTAGCATAAAGTTTGGACTCTGAGAAATAAAAGCTGTATCTTGAATAATAAAAATAATAACTACCTTATGCCTTTAGAGAAGGTCATGTCAGATATTCTACAAAAAAGACTTCCTTAATCCCAGTTCCTGGCACAAAATAATAAATGGGCTATGTTGTTATTAAATCACTCCCAATTTCAATCATTCCAGACATGAGAGCCTATTAAATTGAACTGAAAATACTTATTTGATAAACATCCATTTAATAACTATGGCTTGCATCATACTGCCAAAACATGTAAGGAAACGGGACGTAGGGGAAAGCAAATATCTATTGAGAACCATCTATGTACCAGGCACTTTACACATATCATCTTATTTGATCTTTCAAATAACCTGCTGTAGTGTTCCCACATCTGCTGTTATTGTTATTATATGTCATCGAGTCAGTTCCAACTCACAGTGGCCCTGTACAGGATTTCCCAGGAGCGGTTGGTGACTAGCAGTCCAGTGCTTATCCTACAGAGTCATACCAGTTCCCACGTCTACAGAGGAGGAAACAGAGCTCCACCCCCATGTAGTCCTTTGAATATTTATTTATTTTAACTTCTTATTGTGAATTGCTGGAGGTTTACAGAGCAAATCAGGTTTCCATTCAACAATTCATATATATTTTTTGTTTCATGTCATTGATTGCAATTTCTGCAATGCAGCATCACGCATCCCACTTCTGGTAGTTTTCTTTTCCATTCCGCATTCTTTCTTACCCTTTCCTGCCTTCTGAACTCGGGCAAATGCTGCTATTGTGATGTCAAGTGGCTGAACTACTAGGGGTCAGTTCACTTCCATGCCTGCAGGGTTACTCAGGTCTTATGGGCTGCATCATGCTCATCCAACAAGTAAGCCTAGCCTTATTATGATTTTGAGTTTTGTTCCACATAGTTCCCCCCATCTATCTAGGCCCTTCTAATGTAATCCTTCTCAGTGTGGTCAGTAATGGCAGCCAGGAACTATCTAGTCATGGATACTTAGTTTCTCATGGTCCATTTGTCCACTGGACTAATTGTTTCCATGTGTCTTCAATTTTCTTCATTCTTCTTTTCTCCAAACAGGTGGAGACCAATAGTTGCACCTTAGATGGCCATTCACAAGCTTTTAAGAAGCCCCAGTCACTAGTCATCGAAGTAGAATTGAGAAGAACATTTTCTTTGTGAACTGTGTTATGCTAGTTGATTTTGGTGTCCCCTGACACTACAACCTTGAGACCCCAGGCTCAGCCACTCAGTCCCTCAAGTTGTTTGGTTATAGTTAAATTTGTTTTCATAACTTTCCCCTTGTATGCTCTTTTGTATTCTTTTGTATATTGGTAAGATTTGCAGCATAGATAAATACGGAAGGAGAAATGTCTTCTGTCAAGCCTTTATATCTTCATAGACACAGTCCCATTCTCCTTCTCCTCCACACATGTTCAGTTGGCCTGTCTATGCACCCACCCATAGATCATTACTATGGCAGGATTGTGTCTATAATAGCATTTATCTCTGTTGTCTTTAAGTCTTGAATTCCTCCCAGTGTCTTCCTTTGCCTTCATCATATTTTGCTGACCTCCCTCTTATTATGTATTGCCTTCTCCTTCACTCAAGTTCAGTTTGAAGCACAAGGTTCGTGGTGTAAACTCACCAGCCCCTCATCAGAAACTCTATACATGGTTGCTAGGAGTCAGAACTGAATTAATGGCACTTAATAACAACAACCCTCTAGTAAGTGATTTACCCTCCGTCCTCCTCCTACCCCTGGTAACATCAAAGAATGTTTATTTTTGTGTGAAAACCTTTTACTGACATTTATAATAGTAGTCTCATAGCTTTGAGAGGTTATATGACTTGTTCAAAAGGCACAGGCCTGAGTTTGCAGCCTGGTCTATACAGCTCTAGAATCCCGACTCTCCTATAAATCACAGTGCCTCACAAGTAGAACATAGGCCGCAAACTGACCAACTCTTAAATTCTAAAGCAAAAAAAAAATGAGGGTCAGATGAATATAAAAAGAAGGGACAGTGAGAAAACAAGAAAGAGAATGAGATGTCGAAATAGGGCTGGGAAGCTGGGAGGGTTACTCTACCAATCTGGTCCATGACAGCAGCACACTGAGCTCATCACTGTCACCTCACACGATGTGTCCCAGCCAAGAGGAAATGCATCATCATTCAGTAGTTCCCAACAACTCCAGCAAGTAACAACTGATCTCGCCCTCTCCTCTTGGAGACTTAGACAGAAGTATTAACACCTTTTCTGTAGACTTTTAATTTCTTGTCTTAGTTATCATTTACTTTTGTAGTATCCATCTCATCCCCACCACACCATGTACTCTTCTCTAAGAAGGTGGTCATGGATGAAAACACACATCCAATGTCATGAAAACCATCTGAGTGAAAACTGAAAAAACAATAGACAGAGCTCTGAGTAAGCACACTGCTAGGTTAGTTGCTGGGGTAAAAAGCTTTAGCAGGAGAGTGAATAACATCGATTTCAGATACATGAGATTATCTGATTGGGCCTATTTCTGCCCACTGAAGGAAATGACCAAAAGTCAGAAAGTAAGCCAAAATCAGGAAACTCATGAGTAGAATTGTGCTCTTCCTAGGGTTTTCCAGGCTTTGGCCTTTCAGAAGCAGATCACCAGGCCTTTCTTCTGCCATACCTCTGGGAAGACTCAAACTGCCAACATTTTGACTAGTCACCTTGTGACTAGTAATTAAATACATATCCCTCTGTGCCACATAGGAACTCCTTGTTGAACAGTAGGGAATGGAATCTCCTGGGGAGTTGCTTACCTGGTAGGAGTAGGAGGGATATTTTCTTTGCTCTGGGTCTGGTTAACATTTGGTCCAGACTCGGAGAAATGGAATTGTCTGGAGCACTTGTGTTCAGGATGGGGAGTACTGGGGGGCAGCTCTTATCACAGGAGACAACTGGAGAAAAGTCATCAGTGTGCACAGGAAAGGGTCTCAGATGTGTCCTGACTGCAGTACTGCAGTAGTTGTGAGTCATTCTCTGTGCCACGTGTCCTTATGTCATCCAAACAGCCTGCCCTATACAGAATCAGGGAGGGGTCAGAATGACACAGGGCCTTGCTGGATCTGCTCCCCTGAGGACAGAGGTGATGCCTGCAGAGGACCACTGGGCTCAGTAGCAGTTAACAGGTGTTCACTTTGAGCAGTGATGTACTGCACCCAATCTCAACTCTTCATTTGCAAAATAAAAAGAAACAATGTCTACCTCTCAGGGTGTCCTGAGGTTTACAGAACTTAGCACAAGGTGCCTGGAATTTACAAATTCACTCAGTGTTTATTCATCACCAAGCACTACGCAATAGAAACATTGCAGTGAACAACATGGATCAATTTCCTGCTGCTATGGAGGAGGAGGGAACAGACCACAAGCAAATAAATGCGCTATCAGAGCCTGATACAGGGATTCTGGAACACAGGATTTGCTGAAAGAGTGGTCTTCAGGACAAACATATACGGGGTGAGAGAAGCAGGATGGGGTCCACTCGGCCAGGACATTTCCAGGGGATCAGAGGTGGGAATCCAAGCTTCAGAACTGTACTTTAAGGCAGGAGAGTGTAGCTTTCATGTACCTTTGTCTGTCAGTCACTGGCCGCTGAGGGGAAGGAGGGCTGCAGCCCAGAAGGAGACTGTGGAAAAAGTGACAAGTGTAAGGTGTTGGCACCACATTTACAGGAGGTGGATATGAACTCAAAGGCTGATAGAGGGGATTTGGGTGGAGCTTCAACATTATTATGTACACATATATTCATTCATAAGGGCTAAAAATCAAACTGTGTGTTAGGGAGAGAATGAAAACTCAGTGCCTTGAGAGAGAGACATGATTGGTCAAGAACAGAAGTGTATGCAGATTTTGTGGGGGTTCCATTTTTCCCGTTTTTGGGGTTTTTTTTCATTATCATGGTGAAATATATAACAAAATATTATATGACAATGATTTACTAATATATTATCTAATAAGGGAATAAAGATCATTCAATTGTTGGCCACAATAAAGGTTTGTACACAGGAGTTGTTATTGTTGTTGTTGTTAGGTGCCATTAAGTTGGTTCTGACCCACAGCCACCCCATGCACAGCAGAATGAAACACTCCATGGTCCTATGCTATCCGCACAACCACTATGTCTGAGCTCATCGTTTCTGTCACTGTGTCAATCCATCTCAGTAGGGGTCTTCCTCTTTTTCACTGACCCTCCACTTTAGCAAGCATGATGTCCTTCTCCAGGTCTGGACCCTCCTGCTAAAATGTCCAAAGACCTAGACACAAAGTCTTGCCAGCCTAACTTCTAAGGAGCATTCTGGCTGTACTTCTTCAAACACAGATTTCTTAGTTCTTCTGGTAGTCCATCGTACTTTTAATATTCTTCACCAACACTGTAATTCAAATGCACTGATTCTTTTCTGGTCTTCCTTATTCATTGTCGGACAATCACAAGGTGATTGAAAATACCATGGCTTGGGACAGGTGCACCTTAGTCCTCAAACTGACATCTTTGCTCATGAGTACTTTAAAAGAGGACTTTTGCAGCAGATTTGCCTAAGACAATACGTCATGTAATTTCCTGACTGCTGCTTCCATGAATGTTAATTGTGGATCCAAGCAAAATGAAGTCTTTGACAACTTAAATCTTTTCTCCAGTTACCATGTTGTTATTGGAAGAAGTAAAGTCTTCTACCAATCCTGATGCCACATTTTTGTTCATATCATCCAGCTTCTCTGATTGTTTGCTCAGCATACAGATTGTTGAAAGGATACAACTCTGATGCACAACTTTCCTGATTTTAAACCATTCAGTATCTCCTTGTTCTGTTCTAACAATTGCCTCTTGGGCTATGTACAGGTTCCTTATGAACAAAATGAAATGTTTTGGAATACCCATTCTTTACAATATTATCCACAGTTTGTAATGATCCACACAATTGAATGCCTTTTTATAGTCAATAAAGCACAAGTAGCCATCTTTCATAGTCAATAAAGCACAAGAAATCATCAGACAATACCATTGATAGCCCATGCAAGTAAAATTGTACAAAGATAATACAAAAACAACTGCAACCATACATTGACAGAGAACTTCCTTCCAAAGGTTCAAGCCAGATTCAGAAGAGGACATGAAATGAGGGATACCATTGCTGATGTCCGATGGATCTTGGCTGAAAGCAGAGAATATCGGAAAGATGGTTACCTGTGCTTTATTGACTACACAAAGACTTTCTAGTGTGTGGATCATGACAAGCTATGAATAACATTGTGAAGTATGAGTATTCTGAAACACTTAAGGGTGTTCATGAGGAACCTGTACATAGACCAAGAGGCAGTTATTAGAACAGAACAAGGGAATACTGAATGGTTTAAAATTAGGAAAGGTGTGTGACAAGGTTCTATTCTTTCACCATACTTATTCAATCTATATGCTGAGCAAGTAATCTAAGAAGCTGGTTTATATGAAGAAAAATGTGGCATCAAGATTGATAGAAGACTCATTAACAACCTATGATATGCAGATGATATAATCATGCTTATTGAAAGTCAAGAGAATTTAAAATATTTACTGATGAAGATCAAAGAGCACAGCCTTCGGCATGTGTTGCATCTTAATGTAAAGAAAACAAAAATCTTCACCACTGGACCAATAAATGACATCAAGATACACGGAGAAAAGACTGAAGTTCTCAAAGACTTCATTTTGCTTGGATCAACCATCAACACTCAAGGAAGCAACAGTCAAGAAATCAAATGATGTATTTCAGTAGACAAGTCTGTTTCAAATGACCTTTTAAAGTGTTGAAGAGCAAAGATCTCAGTTTGAGGACTAAAGTGCGCCTGACACAACTGACAATATTTTCAATAACCTCACATGCTTGTGAAAGCTGGTGAGTGAATAAGGAAGACTGTAGAAGAATTGATGCATTTGAGTTATGGTGTTGGAGGAGAATGGTGAAACAAACCAATCTGTGTTGGAAGAAGTGCAGCCAGAGTGCTCCTTGGAAGCTAGATGGCCACACTTCATCTCTCATATATTGGAGATCCAATCAGGAGGGTCCTGTCCCTGAAGAAGGATATCATGTTTGTAAAGAGGCAGGTTGGAGAAAAATAAGAAGACCCCCATTGAGATGGATTGACACAGTAGCAGCAGCAATGGGATCAAGCATTGCAACATTGTGATGTTGAGGATCAGGCAGTGTTTAGTTCTGTTGTGCATAGGGTCACTGTGAGTCAGTAACAACTCGATGACAACAACAAAACATTTTTCTGGTACTTTCTGCTTTCAGCCAACATCCACCTGACATCAGCAGTGATATCCCTCCTTCCATGTCCTCTTCAGGATCCAGTTTGAATTTCTGGCAGCTCTGTTTCAATGTGCTGCTGCAACTGTTTTTGAATTATCTTAACAAAAATTTTGCTTACATGTGATATTAATACTATTTTATGATATTGACATTCTGTTGGGTGACCTTTCTTTGGAATGAGCACTTGGTTGGTCAGGTAGCTGTCTTCCAAATTTCTTGGCATAGATGAGTGAATACTTCCAGTGCTTCATTAGTTTGTTGAATTATTTCATTTGGTATTCCTACAATTCCTGGAACCTTGCTTTTCCCCAGTTCCTTCAGTGCAGCTTGGATTTCTTCCTTCAATACCATTGGTTCTTGATCATGTGCTACCTATTGAAATGGCTATGCATCAACCAATTCTCTTTGGTTCGGTGACTGTATATTCATTCCATCTTCTTTTGATGATTCCTGCATCATTAAATATTTTGTCCATAGATTCCTTCACTATCCCAACTTGTGCCTTGAATTTTTTTCTTCATTTCTTTCAGCTGGAGAATTGCTGAGCCTGCTCTAAACTTTCAGTTTTCTAACTCCAAGTCTTGGCACATTTCATTACAATACTTGACTTTGTCTTCTTGAACTGCCCTTTAAAGTTTTCTGCTCAGCTCTTTCACTTCCTCATTTCTTCCCTTCACTTTAACATCTCCATGCTCAAGAGCAAACTTCAGAGTCTCTCCTGAAACTGTTTTCAATGACCTTTTATTGTTTTCATTTATGATGTTCTTGTTTTCTATGACATTTTGATTTCTTCCTGTATGATTTCCTTCATGTCATCTCACAACTCTTATTTTCAATCATTAGTGTCTAATGCATCAAATACGTTCTTGAGATGACCCCTAAATTCAGGCGGGGTATGTTCAAGGTCATATTTTGGCTCTTGTGGACTTGTTTTAATTTTCTTCAGCTTCAGCCTGAACTTGCTTATGAGCAACTGATAACCTGTTCCATAGTCTGCCCCTGCCTTGTTTCAGCTAATATTATGGAGCTTTTCCATCATCTCCTCCCACAGAAGAGTGGTTGGTGGTGGCTGTGTGACATGGAGTCAGTTCCGACTCATAGTGACCCTGTATAGGGTTTCTGAGGCTGTAAATCTTTATGAAAGCAGAAAGCCTCATCTTTCTCCTGAAGAATAACTGGTAGTTTTGAACTACAGACCCTAAGGTTAACAGCTCAATTCATAACCACTAAGCTAGTGGAGCCAAATTCAACAACTCCAAGTTAGAAAGAAAAAGAGGAATTTTATTAAAGGGTAACATCAGCAAGGATTCCACAGTACAAGCTGTCTTAATAGAATCCCATTTGCAATCAAAATACATGGCACTGTAGGATAAGCATTGGACTATAAGGTCAGTTTGAATGCCAAGGTCAGTGGTTCAAATTCATCAGCTGCTCCTTGGAGACCCTATACCTGGTCTCTATGAATCAGAACTGACTCAACAGCGCTTAACAACAGCAACATCAATATACCTGGAAAAGTTGTGGACCATCTCAGGTGCATTACGTTATTCAAACCACAAGATAATCACAAGATAGAAATGTTGACCATAGCAATCAGATAAAACAATGAGAGTCGCATTTGTGACTCTAACGATATCTCCTTTGATGTCTTAATGACCCTCCAGGCAGAATTGTTCAGATGGCTGCACACAATACATCTGTCCTTGAACAACCCAGAAAGTTATAAAAATTCCACAGAGGTTGTGGAGAGAGAAACAAGGCTAACACGGAGTAAAGTTTCGTTAATGCTAGATGGTAGTACTTTAATAGATTACACTGTTTTTCCTCTGAAATGGTAGACCCAAAACTGTGCTATATATGTATATATATTTTTGTTGTGCTGTCAAATTGGTTCCGACTGCTTACCTTGTGGTTCAAACTGACTTTTCTGTCCAGTGCATTAACCCAGAATGCCACATCAGGACTCCAAGCATATATTATATGTATATGTTGTTGTTGTTAAGTGTCATCAAGTCAATTCCGACCCTGTATAGGGTTTCTGAGGAGCAGCTACTGAGCTTGAACTGCCAACCTTGCAGTTCAAATGGCTTTGCAGTCTGGTGCATTAATTAACCCACAGCACCACACCAGGACTCCATTATGTGTGTGTGTGTGTGTGTGTGTATGTGTGTGTGTGTGTGTACATATAAAGTTAAATTCCGTTTCACAACTTGTTGTTTGGGAAAATCATGTAAATTTTTAGGATTATTGTCAAGTTTGGTTAAGCCTCAATGAAGTTCCTTTCACATGCGAGCTGTAAACTTTGATATGATATTCCAAGAAGAAATAACTTCTGCCTCCACACATTTCAAACACACTTGTCTCCCATACTATCCACATTTTTTTGGTGCTAGGTATTGTAGGACAAGTTTACATCGCGGTATTTGGCACTGAGTGATAATAATATTCCAACAAATCATTACTGAACTAGGACATTTAGCAACAACTTAACCTGACAAGAAAGTGACTGCAAACCACTTAGATATTTCCCCTAAACTCAAACCAAATGATTCCTAAATCAATTTCCCCTCAGCCAGGTTCCGATGGAGCCTAGATGACCCAAGCAGTTTGCAGTGTGTTGCTAACCAAAAGGGCTGGCTGTTTGAATCCACCCAGTGGCCTGACCATCTGCTTCCATACAAATTCCACCCAATACAACCCTACTCTGGAACAGGTCTACTTTGTAACACACGGGGTTGCCATGGATCAGGGACCAACTTGACAGCAACCGACAAGAACCCCAATACCACCTGACTTAATGGTGGCAAGGAAATCAGACTAAAATAAAGAACAACCTTAGGTTTTAACTGATTGTAGCTAAAATATTTTCATTTTGAAGTATTTGCAAAACCATATGAACATGTGAGACTATCACTGGGATCCCTCTTAGGACTTAGAAGAAATTCACTGTGAAATGTAAGTGTAAATCCACCTTTATCAGTGGAGGCCTATTGAGGAGGTGATGTATAAACTGAAAACACTTAGTTGGCCCACAATAAAGTGTTATTAGAGACCCGTAGTGAATTCACTGTTGTCTTTGAAGATAGAGCTCACTAGCTCCATTCTGCAACTCAGGCCAGCTGATAAAAAAGCAGAGACTATAACACTTTGCCAGAAAGACCTCTCTTAAAGTAGTTGTTACCAGCATCAGAGATCCTCCTTAAATCACCCCATTTATGGCCTTTGGCCACCCATGCATATCGGTAAAGAATGGTGATTGTTGGAATGTGCAGTGTTGGCTACAATCAATAAAGATTTAGCATCAGTCCATTGTCTGGTTGCGATTTGCCCCCTCACTTTCTTTGCTGGCTCTGTGTCTCTCGAGCGGGAAGCCTGCCAGGTGTTCTTGATTAGCTCACTCATCTCCTGGCATCCTTGTTATTTGTTTACCTGCCTGTCTCCCTTACAAAATGAGCTGTACCAGGCCAGGGGCTCTGTCTGATTTGTTTGCATCCCTAATGCCTAGCGCTCAGTCTAGCAAACAGGAGACACTCAGTTCATGTCTAAGATGAGTGCATAATCGCCCATTCAGGAAAGTATGAAAGAAAGAAAATCATTCTCCTAGTTTCTTTATTGTATCTCAGATTCCCAAGAACAGGTAAGCTAGTCATATGTCTTCCAATGTGGTCAACAATACAATGCTTGACCCTAAACAACTGAAGAATAAATCTGTTTTCGGGTAATTAGCAGAAAGCATGAGCTAGTTTACATAAATCATTTTCATGGGGTGATAGAAAGCATTCACAAAATAAAGGAGCAATAATGGACAATATGCAGTTTTCATCCTGGTTCCTCTGCCTCTGAAATATGGAACAAATTCTCTTTCTTGTATTTGAGGAGGACAAGAGAGTTGCTTGTCTAGAATCACTGTTCTCTTTGTCAGTCAATAAAAGGTCCTTGTGTTTGCAAGGATTTCACATGATGTGCTAAGAAAAAGAGGCGTGTAAAGTTTTCCATGGCAAGCGTGCCCACCAAGTTTGCCTCCACCACTTAATTACACAGCTTTCCAAGGGAGAAACCACAGTTGTGTGCAGTGCTGATACAAAGGCTACGGGGCGTCGGAGTGGTTTTCCCCCTTGGGTTTCCTCTTTGCTCTCCAGTTTTCACAGATCCAAAGAAAGAAATTATTTTTTAATTAGCACAGGAAACTTGAAGTAGATTTCCAAGAGACTAACAAATCTGACATCAGAGCTGTGTTAATAGTGGAGAAAATAATTTTTTTTCTGTATTTAATCTGCCAACAGTGTTTAGCTATCACAATTTAAATGCTTTTTAAAGCTTCTAGGATCCTCAAATAAGTACTGGATGAGGAAAAAAGCCTATCTCCAAAGATTGCAAAGGGTTAAACAATATAAATTGAAAAAAAAAATTTTTTAATCTAGATAAATCCTGAAACTTATAAGTAGAAATGAACTCTAGATTTTGGAAACAATATGTGACAGTCCATGTTTGTAACGCAAAAAGAAACTTGGTAAACACTGGACTACCAACAGTAAAGTTGGTGATTTAAACCCATCAGCCACTCCTCAGAAACCCTACACAGGGTTTGAATTGGAACTACTTGACAGCACTTAACAAGAACAACAATAAAACCAACCAATTGTTGTCCGGTAGATTCTAACTCACGACAGCTCCATGAGTGTAAAAGCAGAAATTTGCTCTGTAGTGTTTTCAATGGCTGATTTTTCAGAAATAGTCTTCCAGGCCTTGCTTTGGAGGTGACTCTGGGTGGACTCAAACCTCCAACCTTGTGATTGGCAGCTGAGCTCCATAACAGTTTTGACCACCCTGTGTTTCAGAAAAAACAGTTGGTGGTGCTGGTGGTTGAGAACCATCAAATCAGTTCCGACTCAGATCGACCCTGTTTAGAGTTTCTGAGGCAGTAACTCTTTACTGGAACAGAAAGTCTCATCTTTCTCCCACGCAAAGCAGCTGGTAGATTCGACCTGCTGACCTTTGTACAACAAACCCAACTTGTAATCCACTACACTACCGGGGCTCCTTAGAAAGAATAGTTGTTAGGTGCTGTCTAGTCAATTCCAACTCATAGGGACCAATATAGTGTTTCCAAGACTGTACATCTTTGCAGGAGAAGAGCCACCAGACCCCCAAGAAAGAATAGTCGGGCTGTTTAATCCCTGTGGCTTTCGGTGATAACCCTATACCTAGTCACCCTCTATCCAAGGGAACTTTTGCCGCTGGTTTATTATGTATGTGGAAATCCCAGCACCAGTCCCTTATTCGGCCCTATTAAAATGTAATTCTGTTAGCTTTTATCAATCATAAACACATTAGTTTGAATTTGCATTTGCTCTAGGTAGGTGGCTATCAGAAGAGACCAGTCCCTGGAGAAGAACACCATGCTTGGCAGAGGTCCAGTCAAAATGAAGAAGAACCTCGATGAGATAGATTGATACAGTGGCTACCACAGTGTTTTCAAATATGGCAGCAATTTTATGGATGGTGCAGCACTAGGCCGTGTTGTTTTGTATGTAGAGTTGTTATGAGTTGGAACCAACTTGAGGGCACCAAACAACAACAGAAAGTAAATGAAACAACATAGGGTAAATACGTGGTCAGCAGGGGGTCAAGAAATTTCAACACATGAAATGGTATTCTAAGCAGGGTAAAGGTGATTGTCCCTGGTAGAGAGAGACTTGTCCCTGGATGGAATCTGCAGGATGAGACCACATCTTGGACCATGGTATTTTCACCCAGGTCCTGTCACCGTAAGCCTTTCCAGGAGATAGCAGATAGCCTTCATCTCTCACTGTGCCATAATGTCCGGCGAAGGGCTCTGCAGCCAGAAAGTGATCTAGTCTTGATTACAATTTCAACTGTATAACCTTGGGCAAGGTAAATTTTGGGGTTTGGCATGTCTTCCATTAAAACGTAACTTTCATGGAGGCAGGCATTTCAGTTCAGTTCAGTTCAGTTCATGGCCATAGGAGAGGGCCTAGCACATGGTTGTTGTTGTTAAGTGCTGTCAAGTCCATTCTGACTCATAGTGCCTCTGTATAGGGTTGCCCAAGAGTAGCTGGAGAGTTTGATCTGCCAACTTTGTGGTTATCTGTCCAGTGCTTATCCTACAGTGCCATACCAGGACTCCATAGATGCTCCTTAATTATTTATTGAATGAATGAATGAGTGAATAACTGAGTGAATTAAGTATTTAGCCTGTCTAGGCCACACTGGTTTGTCTGTAAAACAAAAATAGCACTAGCATTCAATGTGCCATATTCATAGGTAGCAGTGTCTGCATGCAAGCACAGGGTTTACCCACCCAGCGGGGTTCTTTATCTTCTTCCTATTCAGGGAGAACTTAGTCTCAGGATTGGGCAGCTGCTGACAAAAGGGTGAAGAATGAAACAACTGCAGGTAGGTGTGGTTACGTGGTGTGTAATCCTGTTTATGTGGAAATTCACTCTGCTTTTTCAAGAATATTTGATCAGACAGATGCACATAGGTTACACTTTGATTTTTGTGTTCACAGGCCAGCCATTTATATCGAAATGAAATGAAAATGACGCAGATAAAACGTGAGTGAGGTAGGAAGAAGGATACGAGCAAAACTTTTTAGTAACATTCCACAGCTCTCGTTTTCATTTGAACAATAAGACAGGTAGGAAAATATTTTTAGAAATCAATATGCTCAGTTTTAAAATCCCTGTGTTAACATTGGTGTCCTTCTAACATATTGACAGAGGACTGTGATCAATTGGTGTCTTCAAAAAGTTATTAAAATCACCCCATTATGAAAGAACAAATTATCATATGTTTGTGTATACAAAGAAAAAAAGTATAAACCGATTACTGTTGCTAAGTACTGTCAAGTCAGTTCTGACTCACATTGACCCTGTACAGGGTTTCCAAGGAAGAACTGGTGAGTTTGAACCATTAAAGCATGATGTTCTTCTCCAGGGACTGGTCCCTCCTGACAACATGTACAAAGTACCAGAGACAAGTCTCCCCATTCTGGCTTCTAAGAAGCATTATGATTGCATTTCTTTTAATATAGACTTGTTGGTTCTTCTAGCAGTCCATGGTACTTTCAATATTCTTCTCTAATACCATAATTCAGATGCATCAATTCTTCTCCAGTCTTCCTTATTCATTGTCCAACTTTCATATGCATATGAGGCGATTAAAATCTGATGGCTTGACAGAGAGTGAAGCATCCAGCTGATATGAAGTGAGGGGAGATGCACAAGAACATCCAGCCTTGCAGATAGTACCCACTTGACCTGGCTTCAATGGCTGGATGATCAGAACTCGACTAAAGGAAAAAAAAAGAGTAATCTGCTACAATTTGATGAACTTGACCTGTATTTATGGATGTAGTAACTCAAAAGAGGGAATGAATCTTTGCAGTGAGGATCATTTTCACCCCCTTGGTACATAGAATTTACAGGGATGGGCAACTTAGACATTGGCTACCCAAAATGGGGGTGGGTGGGGGGAAGGCTACAAAAGAAGAAGTGACTGGCTTACAAGGTTTCAAGAGGGAGCCAAGTTCCAGAGGGTATGTGGGAAGTTAGAATCTCCACTGAGTGGTTTCCAACCTGTCTGGATGGAGCTGGTGAAAGGAGATTGGGATAACAGTCTTGTGGTTCAATAGTGAATAATTGTTATCAGGACTGATTGTGAATGTTGCAAATACAAAGGTAGATGTTTTGTAACAAAAGGAGGGGAGTGATTGATCTTGCAGTCCAGGAGCGGAGGACCCTGGGACCATCAAGGGAGAAGAGCGGAGTGCAGGACCCTACCCAGAGAAGCAGTGAAGCAAAAGATGGAGGCAGAGACAATGATGTGGAAAGATGGAGCGACTGGGGACTCTCGACTCAAGGAGGAAGACAGCTGGCAGCTGGCGGGGGATGGGAGCAGGCTTGCGGGGTGTATCCTTTGCTTGTTTGAATGGTTATATATTCCTGAGTGCTTTGGTGTACATCAAAAACAAAAACAAAAAACCAGAGGGAGTGGAAGCAAATGCTGTTGAATGATGATCATGGAGGGGGTTGTAATCATTGCAATGAAACAAAATACAATAGGATGAATGTAAATCTCATGTTCTCCCATGTAAACTATCACTCAATTCACAA
>NW_006408551.1:20921682-20922916 GCF_000296735.1 Chrysochloris asiatica | reverse complement strand
AATGACTTGAGTCAGGCACATCTTAGTCCTTAAACTGGTGTCTTTGCTCTTTAAAACACTACAGAGGTCTTGTGCAGCAGATTTGCCTAATGCAATACATACTTCAGCGCTACAAAAATTAGTGTCAGCTCAGTCAACTTACGATTTTTTTTTAGTTTGTTGGATACAACCTGCTTGACATAAACCAATTCTTTATGAACAATTTTATTTAATGTTTTCACAAAGGAATTTTATACTGTGTTAGTAAAGTTTCTTAAAGTAATGGCCTAAATATCTTAGTTAAAATTTCTTTTTTTTTTTTTTTGCACAGTTAGAAAAAAAGGAAATCTGAAAGTCTTTTTATTTATAGTATCAAGTAGAGATTTAAAAAAAAAAAGTCATTGGCAATAAATAATTAGAATAAATTTGGAGGCATTATTTTTTCTTAGATATCTTAAACCTTTTCATTTCATGGAAAAGTAGCATTTTTAATGGGAGAAGATTCTAGACTCCCAGTTTTTTTGATACAAGATTATATGATAACATGTTCCTTATGAGCAAAAAAATTGTCATAGTAATCATGACAGTTAATGTTCACTACTCCTCAGAAGAAAATGGTCCAAATATAAAGCATATGCAACAATATACAAAAGAGGAAATTCAAATGACTAGCAAACTAATGGAAAAGTGTTCAGTCCCACTGGAATTTAAATAAAAAATAAGCAACAGTGAAACTTAAAAAAAAAAAAAACTATCAAACTAGCAAATATTAAAAAGATACATATTATTTTAAATGAGATGCCTCACGTGAGTGTGAAAAAAGTAGCCATTCATACATTACTATTAGGAATGAAAATTGTTACAATTATTTTAGGAAATAACTTTGCAATGTTGCTTTAAAAATCCTTATTCTCTTTCATTGGTAATTCCATTTCTGGGAATCTCTCCTAAAAGCATCATTTGACAGTTAGATCTTTTTAAAATATAAGATTGTTGTTGTGATGGGCCATAGAGTCGGTTCTGATTCATAGAACCTCTATGCACAACAGAATGAAACACTGCCCAGTCCTGCACCATCCTCACAGTGGTTGTCACGTTTGAGTTCATTGTCAGTGTCACTGTATCATTCCATCTTGCTAGGAGTCTTCCACTTGTTGGATGACCCTCCACTTTAAATTTTAAAACTAACTTCAAATAGGAAGTTAGTAATTATATTATTATTTGTAATAGCAAAAATTATTGTTGTTGTTGTTGT
>NW_006408551.1:20896771-20920439 GCF_000296735.1 Chrysochloris asiatica | reverse complement strand
TTATTATCCCCACTATATGCCTATTTAAGGAGCTCTTAAGTGTAGTGGTTACGAATCACGCTGCTCACCTCAAGGTCAGCAGTTAGAAACTACTAGCTGTTCTGTGAGAGAAAGATGAGGCTTTCTGCTCCCATAAAGATTTAGAGCCTCGGAAACCCCATACAGGATTGCTATGAGTGGGAACCTACTCCACGGCACACCACCACCACCATATGTCTATATACTGCTTGGTCATGATGGTGAGTTCCATTCCAGACCTGAACGGTGGTCAAGGGTCATAGTCTCAGGTTCCTCCAGACTGTTCCACAAGAAATGCCATTATTTTTTAGAGCAAAAATTGGTCTAATATTCACCAATTGGCTCTTCTAGATTTGTTGACTTTAGGCAAATGCTTTGGGAAGTGGAAGACTGTTGTTATTGTTAAGTGCCGTCCAGTCAGTTCTGACTCATAGTGACCCTGTACAGGGTTTTCAAGGAGTAGCTGGTGAGTTTGAACTTCCGATCTTGTGGTTCCAGTCCAGTGCTAACCCTACAATGCCACACTAGGAGTCTAGAAGACAGTTTGTTGTTGTTAAGTGCCATCAAGTCGGTTCCAACTCATAGCAGCCTTATATAGAGTTTCTAAGGAGTAGCTGGTGAGCTTGAACTGTTGACCTTGTGGAACCAACCTTACAGTCCAGCGCATTAACCCACAGGGCCAAACCAGGACTAACTTAATTACATAATACATATTCATTGTGGTAGTGGTGGTGGTGGTGTGCTGTGGAGTCGCTTCTGACTTCTAGCCACCCTGCATAGGGTTTCTGAGGCTGTAAATCTTTATGGGAACAGAAAGCCTAGTCAGGTAGTTTCGAACTGCTGAACTTGAGGTTAGCAGCCTGACTTATAACCACTATGCAACCAGAGTATCACACGTAATACAGTTAAGTATTACTGTATATAGATGTACCAGATAGTATGTAAAATGTATCCCTACCATGGGCTTTGGGGAGCGTGGTGGCCCTGTAGGATAAACACTGGATTGTGAAGCACAGAATGGCATTTTGAGCCCACCAGCTGCTTCACAGGATAAAGATGAGGTTTTCTGCTCCCACAAAGATTTACAGCCTCAGAAACTCTATACAGGGTGGTTATGAGCCAACTCGATACAACAACAGCAACCACAGACTGTGGTCAAATAGGTTTAAAAACCACTGGAGTTTAGAGAATAGCCAGTGTTCTCTCCATTAAAGAAAAAGCTCTAACTCTATTCTCAACCCAAAAATTGTTCTCTATTAATATTAGCTTTAAATCAATTTATTCTTAAGAGGAGTATTTATTTATTGCTAGGCATCGTTCAAGGCACTGCAGATATAGTTGTTAACTGTCATCCAGATGCACAGCAACCCCATGCACAACAAGATTGTGAACTATTGTGATCCATAGGGTTTTTGATCCAAAGATCACCAGGCCTTGCTTCCTATTCTGTCTTAGCCTGAAAGCGCTGCTGAATCGTATTCATAACAATAGCACCGAAATCTCTTCTGATACACAAGTGGTAGATACCCGTGAGGAAATCAAACTTAGGTTTTCTGCATGGAAGGTAAGAGTTTTACCACTGACCCACAACTGAGATCCCTGTTCTCATAGAGCAAAAGAGAGACGACATGTGACATAGAATCGCAAGTGTTTTCACAGGTATCATGAAAACAAGTGTAAAGGGAGGACCCACCGTGATTTCATATGGGATGGTCAGAGGAGGCACCACTGAGAAGGTGACATTTGAGCAGAAGGTCAACATTTTTTTTAACTAGCCTTCCAAATGTTAGTTTAAATTTAAGTGAACATTATAATAAATGCTTTTGCTGTTGTTATGTGCCATCAAGTAGGTTCCAACTCATAGCAGCGCCATGCACAACAGAATGAAACATGTGCCATCCTCATAATCATTGCTACATTTGGGCCCATTGTTGGGGTTACTGTGTCAGTCCATCTAATTGAGGGTCTTCCTCTTTTTAACTGGCCTTCTACTTTACCAAGCATGATGTCCTTCTCCAGGGACTGGTCCCTCCCGAAAACTTGTCCAAAATACTTGAGACAAAGTCAAGGTGCTCTTTGGTGGTACATCCTCCAAGCTAGATTTGTTTGTTCTTCTGGTACTCCATGGTAGTCAATATTTTTCACCAACACCATAATTAAAATGAATTAATTTTTCTATAGTCTTCCTTGTTCATTGTTCAGCTTTCACATGCTTATGAGGAGAAAATGTCATGGTTTAGGCCAAGCTTGTCCTAGTCCTCAAAGTGATATCTGGGCTCTTCACAGAGTTTTTTTGCAACAGATTTGTCTAGTTTAATAGTGTTTGATTTCTTGATTGCTGCTTCCATAGGCATTGAATGTGGATTCAAATAAAATTAAATCCTTGACTTCAATCTTTTCTCTGTTTATCATGATGCTGTCTGTTGGTCCAGTTGTGAGGATTTTTGTTTTTTACATTTAGTTGTAACCCATACTGAAGGCTGCAGTCTTTAATCTTCATCAACAAGTGCCTCAAGTTTTCATTTTCAGCAAGCAAGGTTGTGTCATCTGTCTACCACAGATTGTTAAAGAGTCTTCCTCCAATTCTGATGCCACATTCTTCTTCATATAATCCAGCTTCTTGAATTATTTGTGCAGCATATAGATTCAATAAGTATAGTGAAAGGATGCACACCTTTCCTGATTTTAAACCATGTACTATCACCTTGTTCTGTTGGAACAACTGCCTCTTGGCTCCTCATAAACACAATTAAGTATTCTGGAATTCCCATACTTCACAACGTTGCCCATAGTTTGTTATGATCCACATAGTCAAATACCTTTGCATAGTTAATAAATCACAAGTAAAATCTTTCTATTACTGCCTGATTTCAGCCAAGATCCAGCTGACATTAACAATGATATCCCTCATTCCACATCCTTTTCTCTATCCAGCTTGAATTTCTGGCAGCTCCCTGTCAATGTACTGCTATAGTAATTGCTGAGATTAAAAATATATAAACTATTTAATGCCCTAGCATGATGCTTACATTTTTATTCATTTATGTAGTCATTTGCTCAACAAATGTTTATTTTATGACTTCCAAGTGCCAGCCACTGTGCTGGGTTTGGGGAGTGACATGAGAACAAGACAACCAAATGCCCAGTCTACTGGGGTACATAAAAAATGGAAATAGGCAATGTGATAAGTTTATGATGAGGGATACAGGTTACAATTTCCTTCTTGGGGGGGGGGGGGCGCAGAGCCAAGGACAGTTCCTGGAAGAATTATGACTAAATTGAGCTACAGAGGATGAAGTGAAATTATTATAATCTCCAAAGTGTTGTACTCACCCTTATTTTAAATTGTACTTGAGACTGGAGGTTGTTTCAGTGATACATATGAGAAACTTTCAATTGGGACAAAAGTGCTTTAAAGTTAATGCAGTGCTGGGTTAGTCATTATCCTCGGTTTTAAAAAAAAACATGTGGACAGAGGTTAGAGAATGTTTACACACCTGTTACCATAAAAGTTAGGTTAAATTTACAATCACTCTCTATCTTGTAACCACAAAGTTGGGTTTCTCTCTGTTTACTAAGAAGGGTCAAGATTGTTCCTATAATATTCAGAAGTATGTTTTCATATTTCCAAAGGCTGTTGATTTGTAATCTGGAAACTATGTGCTGCAAACTACATTTGTTTGAAGGTTGTTAGAAAAAATCACGTACATTCACTTAAGGTTGTAAATTGTGTTTGTCATATGAGGTTAAACTTGCTCACCAACCTTGTGATAATTGACCAGGAAAACCTCGTGGTGACATTATAATGAACTCAATCCATAAAAGACTAGATTTTCTTGGTGTATGGAAAATATGTGAAGCTTTTCCTCATAGCATCGCTTATGCAAATAAAAATAAATAGGTAAGGCTAAACCTATTAACTCTAAACATAACCCCAAATTTTATTCTCTACAAAAGTTCGCATGCAAGAGTTGTCTAATGTTTTAGATCAAGAGAAAAGGATACACCAAAGGCCTGGAGGCCAAATTGGGCTGGTTCATTTGAGGAACTACACATATGGTGTGGGAAAGTTGCAGGTGAACATGGTGAACTGAATTATTAATTGTCGTCTCGTCATCCATGACTCCTGGTATAACAGAACAAACATTGCTCAGTCCTGTGCCATGTTCATGATCATTAATTAACATGTTTGAGTCCAACATTGCAGCCATTGTGTCAGTCCATCTTGTTGAGGCTTTCCCTCATGTTCACTGATCTTCTACTTTTCCAAAAGAGCCCTGGTAGTACAGTGAATTAAGCATTGGACTGCTAACCAAAAGCTGGGTCTTTCAACCCCACAGAGGTAGTCTGTTTCAGTAAAGATTTACAGCCTCAGAAACCCAATGGAACATTCTACTCTATTGTGTATGATCACTATGAGAAGACTAGACAGCAGTGAAGTATACCACTTCATCAAACTTTCTAATAATTAGTCTTTCCTGTTGATGTGTCCAAAGTAAGTGAAATGAAGTCTTGCCATCTTTGCTTCTAACCACAGTTCAAATGCATCGATCCTTTTTCTGTCTTCCTTCTTCACTATCCGTCCATATGAGGAAATTGAAAAGACTGGGGCTTGGGTCAGATGTATCAAACTGACATCTCTGACTTTCAAAACTTGAATACATACTTCCTAAATTGAGTTCCCATCTTAAAGCTAGATTTGATACACTGAATAATAATGGCTGAAAACTCAAAGAATTGTGGAAAGATATAAAGTACATCATTATAAAGAAAGTGAAAGATTATTTAAAAAAAAAACAGGAGAGGAGGAAAAGGTAAATAAAGTATCTAAATAAGGTAGGTTACTTACTTGGAAGAGGTGTAGTGAGCCCTTTCAGAAGAAGACTGAATTATTGCAAGGACTGTGGAAAGTGACACATTCAAAGCTATGTAGTCAGTCGCCATCTTTGAGTAGTTGTTTCCAATCTGACTGGTCAAGATATTTGGTTGCTATTCTACATACACACTGCCCTCATTTTTCTAAGAGATTAGGTTAGATTTTTAGAAGGTCATTGTTGGCCCATAATTTTTTCCAATCCAGTTACCATTCCAGCTCATCTACACTTGAAAAAAAAAAAAGTTGGATCTGTTCTGGCTTCACTACATCAGCCATGATTGAACCAGAAAGAATTGATTTGAAGTCCCATATGAAACCCAAGATCTGTTAAGGCGAAAGAGCTTCAGCTCCCTTCATAAACATTTGTCCACTTTTTGATGTGCTTTCTAAGATATACTAAATAAAAGAATCATTATAAGACACTAAACACTAAGCTACCTGTTTAGCCAAAGCCTGAACCTGTACTCTGGATGGGAGGAGAAGAATTTTGGTTTAAATATCTGACATCTTACATCTGTACTACATTCTTGTAGTATTTTGATAGTCACAGTAACTATATGACATTATAAAAAGAAAACTTTGACTAGATGAATTTTCTGGGAATCTTTCTGTACAGCCTCAACCTTCTTTTGGGCCTGATCATAAGGCCTCATTTGAAGAAGTTCAATTTGAACTAGAAGTCTACTAGGTTACTTAGATTCTATTACTACTGTAAATCATAGGACTTTGGCTAAGGACATTTGCAATTAGGTGAAAGTACTCATAGTTTCCACTGGAGAAAAGGATCCAACGTCTTTAAAGAACAGTAGATTTCAATGTTGTTAGATTTCCTGGGTGCATTGGCAGGTCACATGACCCTCTCCTCACTGTACCACCCCTTACATACCCAGAGAAGCAGAGAACTCAGATACTACTTATTAGCATTCAGTGCATTGCTATCGACATTTCCACTCATGGGAACAAATCAAGTTCCAAGTTAGCTCAGCAGAAAACTGATTCTTTGTCCTGCATCTTCCCATTCTATGCTTCCAACTCATACTAGTTTCCTTAAACAAGTTGACTGGCTAGTCTCTGTTTGGTCCCCATTTTTTCAACTCAAACACTATGAACTATAAATAACTCTGTTGACAAGCATGCCACTAGTCATGCCTGATCTGAGTTCTCCTCTCTCATTCTTCCTTGTCTTTCTATCCCATATAACCCACACCTTCTATTCTTAAAGACTGCTCTTATTTCATTCCCTTACACAAGGAAAGCAGAAGTTTCACACAGTGATAGAAGTTGTGTACATTTCTGATCAAAGGGAAATGGAAGCAAGAGAAGTGATTGGAAGGCTTGGAGCTCCACAACAGAGAATATTCAGGATGTTTATGGAAAATTCATGGACATCCTTAATTTTTATGTGGACTTAATATGAAACAAAGTAGAGCATTTCTCTATGGTAATGTTAATAGGAAAAATAGTCTTCAAATCAATTTCTTCTTTGCACAATCTTCCATTAATTCTCCTTTTTCAAAGCTGACGTGCTGCAAATGAAATGCTATTTAGCCAGGTTTTATAGATGAAGAACCTGGAACTCCCAGATAGATGATGACACCTTTCTCAAACAATAGCATATCATTTACCTAAATTTGTCCTTCATCTAAAATTTACAGGAGTCTGTGGTAGTTAGAAAAGGAAATAAAGCACTGCTTGGCTTGATTTGCTTTTGTTCCTGGCAGCAAAACATAAATTTAGTGTCAGTAACAATGACGAAATCTTATTCAAGACAATGTCTTTTAGGGAAAGCACTGTAGTTCTTTCAAAGGAATGTGTTGATAAATCCTTTAAAGAACCAAAAACAAGGAAGGTAATATCACTATTATTCAATTTATGCACCAATCACTAAAGCCAGTGATGGTGAAATTGAAGAGTTCTGCCAACTTCTTCAGACTGAAATTGATCAAGCATGCAATCAAGATGCATTGATAATTATTGGTGATTGGAATGCAAAGATTGGAAACAAACAGGAAGGATCGGTAGTTGAAAAATATGGCGTTTGTGATAGAAATGATGCTGGAGATCACATGATAGAATTTTGCAAGACTAAGGACTTATTCATTCAAATACCTTTTTAAAACAACATGCAAGGTGGCTACACACCTGGACCTCACCAGGTGGAATACACAGGAATCACATAGACTACATCTGTGGAAAGAGATGGTGGAGAAGCTCCATATCATCAGCCAAAACAAAGACAGGGGCAGAGTGTGGAATTGACCATCAATTACTCATATGCAAGTTCAGGCTGAAACTGAAGAAAATTCAAAACAAGTCCATGAGAACCAAAATATGGCCCTGAGTATATCCCACCTGAATTTAGAGCCCATCTTCCGAAGAGATTTGATGCATTAGGCATTAAAGACTGAAGACCAGAAATGCTGTGGGATGACATCAAGAACATCATATAGGAAGGAAAAAATAAAAAGAATATCATACAAGAAAGTACCAAAAGGGTGTTTAAAAGACAGGAAAAAAAAAAGAGAAAATACTAAAGTGGATTTGTTAGAAGAGGCTTAAACTTACTCTTGAGCATAGAGAAGCTAAAGCAAGTGGGAAAAAATGAGGAAATAAAAGAGCTCAACAGAAAATTCAAAGGGCAGTTGAAGAAGACAAAGTTAGATATTATAATGAAATATGCAAAGACCTGGAGTTAGAAAACCAAAAGGAAAGAACACACTCAGCATTTCTAAAGCTGAAAGAACTGAAGGAAAAAATTCAAGGCATGGGTTGCAATATTGAAGTAGTCTATGGCTAAAATATTAAACAATGCTGGAAACATTAAAAGATGATAGAAGGAATACATATAGTCACTGTACCAAAAAGAGTGGGGTCATATTCAGTCATTTCAAGAGGTACCATCTGATCAAGAAGCAATGGTATTGAAAGAAGAAATTCTGACATTGGTGAGAAACCAGACTCCAGAAAGTGATGGAATACAAATTGAACTGTTTCAGCAAACTGATGAAGCACTGGATGTATTCACTTGTCTATGTCAAGAAACTTGGAAGACAGTTACCTGGCCAACCTACTGGAAAAATCCATAATTGTGCTCACTCCACAAAGAGGTGACACAACAGAATGTGGAAATCATTGAACACTATCATTAATATCACATGCAAATAAAATTCTGCTGAAGATAATTTTTTAAATGTTACAGGAGCACATTGACAAGGAGCTGCTAGAAACTCAAGCAGGATTCAGAAGAGCACATAGAACTAGGGACATCATTGCTGATGTCAAATGGATCTTAATTGAAAGCAGAGAATACCAGTAAGATGTTTACTTGTGTTTTATTGACTATACAAAGGTATTTAACTATGTGGATCATAACAAAGTATAGATAACTTTGCAAAGAATGGTCATGGGGTATCTGTACATAGACCAAGAGGCAGTTGCTGGAACAGAACAAGGGGATACAGAATGGTTTAAAGTCAGGAATGGTATGCACTAGGGTTGTATCCATTCACCATTTTCATTCAATCTGTATGCTGAGCAAATAATCTGAGAAACTGGATTATACAAATAAAACCCTGGCCTCAGGATTGGAGGAAGAGTCATTAACAACCTGAAATATTCAAATGATACAACCTCACTTGCTGGAAGTAAAGAGGACTTGAAATACTAACAAAGATCTAAGACTACAATCTTTCGTATGGATTGCACTTCATGGAAGCAGCAGTCAAGAAACCAAACGATATATCATATTAGGCAAATCTGCTGCACAAGACCTCTTCAAAGTGTTCAAGAGCAAAGATGTCATTTTGATGACTAAAGTACACCTGACACAAGCCATGGTATTTTCAACAGCCTCATATGCATGTGAAAGTTGAATAATAAATAAGGAAGACTTTAGAAGAATTGATACATTTGAGCTATGGTGTTGGAGAATATTAAAGACACCATTGTCTGCCAGAAGAACAAAGAAATCTATATTGGAAGAAGTACAACCAGAATGTCCCTTAGAAGTCAAGATGACCAGATGTAGTCTCTCAATCTTTGGACATATTATCAGGAGAGACCAGTCCCTGTAGAAGGAACTCATGCTTGGTAGAGTGGAGGGATAGAGAAAAAGAGAAAGTTCCCCCAACGAGATGGATTGGCGCAGTGTCAGCAACAATGAGCTCAAACACAGTAGCAATTGTGAGGATGGCCCAGGACCGGGCAGTGTTTCATTCTGTTGTGCATAGGATTGCTATGAATCAGAACCGATTCAGCAACACTTAACAACAACATGAACTGCCAGAAGAACAAACAAATCTGTCTTGGAACAAGTACAGTCAGAATACTTCTTAGAAACAAGGACAGTGAAACTTTGTTTCTCATACTTTAGACGTGTTTTCAGGAAGGACCAGTCCCTAGGGAAGGATATCATGCTTGGAAAAGTAGAGGATCTGCAAAAAAGGGGAAGACCCCCAAGATGGAGTGACATAGTGACAGCAACAATGGGCTAAAACACAACAATTTTAAGGATGGTGCAGGACAGGGCAGTGTTTTGTCCTGTTGTGCATAACTAGGGTTGCTATGAGTCAGAACCTTCTGGAAAGCACTAACAACAACCCCAGTGAACAATTTCACATTTTTGCACAACATCAAAGATTCTGTTTCTAAGTATAGCTCCCTTCCAATCCCACAGCACCTTCCTATAGAATCTGTTTTCAAATTTGCAATCCCTGTTAGGAATGGAGTACCGAATAAGCAAAGTAAGTGGGACTTACTTCTGCCCTGCAGATTAGGAAGTAAGTATGCCCATGCTAACATTGTTTACTGGATAATCTGTCTCTGTCTATAATCATTATGGAAAAGAGCTCTGGTGGTGCAGTATTTAAGCACTCCATGGTTTGAATTCAACAGCTGCTCCACTAGAGAAAAATGGATCCGTCTGCTTTTGGCCAAAAGTACAGCCTTGGAAACCCTACAAGTAGCTCTACTCTGTTCCAAGGGGTTGCAATGAATCAGAATCTGCTCAATGGCAGCAGATTCAGAAATAAGTTGTGTGTGTGTGTGTGTGTGTGTGTGGTTTTAATATTTATAGAAGTAGACAGCTACATCTTTTTCCCACAGACTAGCTGGTGGGTTAGAACCACCAATCTTTCAGCTAGTAGGCAAGTACTTAACCATTGCAGCACCAGAGTCTCTATGTTTATGCTGATCAGTCAGGGATGAAAACCCACCAAACTAGAGAGGACGTGTTAACATATTTGAATGGGCTAGGAAATTTTTAGAAATAATTAGGACGAACTCTGGTGTGGTGCTATAGGATAAGCTCTGGACTGCTAATTGACAGGTCAGCAGTTCAAATCTACCAGCCACTCCTCAGAAACCCCATACAGGATCACTATGAGTTGGAACTGACTCAACGGTCCTTAACAACAACAGCAACAATATTTTAAAGTAATTCTGAAGTTCAGACCAAAAGAACTTCAAGTTTCTATTAGAAGAGCTATATTAGCAAAACTCCTTCCAGTAGAAAATTGTTGTAAACTTTGCTACCTTCTTTAAAGATCACAGCTATATAAACAAGTTGATTTCCTCCTTGTTATAGATCATCAGCACACTAAGCATTCACTTTACTATTACCTGTTGTACAGACAGAAAATTGTAAATTTAAAATGGTTAGTTCTCCTGAACAAGTCCTACTAGTGCTGGTGGTGGTGTGCCATCAACTCAGTTCCAACTCATAACAACCTTGTATGCTACGCATTGGATTGCAAGGTCAGTTTGAACTGCAAGGTCAGCAGTTTAACCCCACCAGCCTATCCTCAGGAGCCCTATACAGGGTCCTTATGAGTCGGAACCAACTCCGCAGCACTTAACAACAACAACAATAAGATTTCCAAGGCTGTAAATCTTTATAGGAGCAGAAAGCCTCCTCTTTCTCCCATGGAGTGGCTAGTAGATTTGAACTGCTGACCTTGCCATTATCAGCCCCACACATAACACACTACAATAACAGGACTCCTTGAACAAGTTCTACTAAGAGGGTCTAAATAGGATTTATGCAACACCAACTTACTGAACTTGAGACTTGTGTAATCACATGGTGCCCCACATTTTGGTTTAGTGCTCTCCTGTCACCATCTTGGGTGTCCCTGAATGGTGCCCTTGGCTGTTAACCAAAGGCTTGGCAGTTCAAGTCCACCCAGAGGATCCCCAAAAGAAAGGGCTGGCAATTGACTTCCAAAAACTCAGTTATTGAACATCCTATGGAACACAATTTTCACTTTGATGCACATGGAACCATCCCAAGTCAGAATAAACTCAACTCAGTAATAGCTGGTGGTTTTCATCTGGAAAGTTTCCTTTTCTTTTAAATAAGAGCGCCACATTTTCCTTTTGTACTGGGCCCTACAAATCATGTAAATTTAGGTCACTGATTCCAAAATGTGGTGTCCTAGACTGAGCAAAGGGAAGAGTCACGTGCATAAAGAAGAGGCATTGTCCCTTTTATTCAAGATTCCATGTGAATATTTTATTCATAATGTTCATACTAAATTTGCCATGTAGCATTATAATACTGATGCTAGAACTCCATTGTTTAATGATAAGCTATGACATATCAGAGCTAGATCCAAGTTTCAGGGAGAAACCTCACAAAGACAAGTACAAGTTTCTCATAAATATTTACTAGATTCAGATTGTTGGACGTTAGTCACTCCATTTATCTTGATTTTTTTTTTTTTTTTTTTTTTATGAATGAAGCCCATCCAGCGTCTACATCTTACTGAGAAAAATCTGTGAAACTAATGCATAAAGAAGAGTCAAGAATGCCAGAAATAAATGTTTCCATCCTAGGCCAAAGAATGAATCACTTGTGCATTCATACGTTACAGAAAATGTGGTTTCTTTTTCCAGTTTTACAAGGCCAAACACCTATCAGAAACACTAATTCTTACTTCTACTGATTTAGACTAGGTCTCAAAAGCCATAAAAAGGCCGTTCATGGAAATAAACAAAGCATGTATTTGTATCTTTATCTAAGAATTCTTGCCGGAATCCCTTCCAAATCAGCAGAGTAACATTTGCTTTTACATTTGCATGTTTTAGTGAATTTTATAAACCCTAGAGCTCACTGATTTGGCTTGTAAAATAGAGGGTAGACTGGGAATATGGCAGCCCTGAAATGTTTGTGACTTGTTTGTTAAACATAACTCATTTTTTTTCTACCAGAAATCACCAGAGTCAGATTTCTGAGGCATCAAGGTCCAGAGTCTGTCTTTAACTTCTTCCTTATCCCTAAAGGACCTAGCATAATGCTAAAAGGAAAAAACAAAAACAAACAACAACAAAAAACTTGACTGCCATCATAGAGTCTGACTCGTGGCAACTCCATATGTGTTAGACTACAACTATTTTCCATAGAGTCTTCAGTGAATGTTTTTTCCAGAAATAGTTTGCCAGGCCTTTCTTCCAAGGCATTTCTGGTGGACTCAAGCTACCAATCTAGCAGTGTAAGCATTAACCATTTGCAGCACCCAGGTACTCAATACAATGATGTTGTTGTTGTTAAGTACTGTTGAGTCGGTTCCAACTCATAGCAATCCTGAATAGGGTTTCTGAGGAACAGCTGCTGGGTTTGAACTGCTGACCTTGTGGTTCACAGTCCAGTGCTGAGCCACAGTGCCACACCAGAGTACTTTTTATATACTCTCTTCACACTCTTTTCAATCTTTGCTTAAGAAACAACCTTCCACTACCTTCTGATATTTTACCCATATCTGTCCTGATTGGTCAGTATTGTTAATTGACTTTGAGTTGGTTCCGACTCATAGCAACCTTATCTAGGGTTTCCAAGGAGTGGCTGGTGGGTTTGAACTACCTACCTTGAGGTTCAAACCAACCTATGGTCCAGTGTATCATCCGGCAGCGCCATACCAGTACCCCTATGTAATTATAGAATCAGTTTTTTATGTTCTCGCTTTCACGTTTCCACTAAAATTTACATGTCCTGGATCCCACTCCCTCTAACTTCCAAGCAGAAAACAGTCTAATTACTAATACAGGCTCAGGTTTTATGGAGTCAATGGATGAAATATCTATTCTCTTTTAGGTAAACGTTTTTTGTTATTGTTGTTTTGTTTTTTACAATGACATTTCAAGACAGTGGGCCAGTGGAATGACTCAATTGTTGACATTTCTGACCAGGCATTTGGGATTTTGAGTCTCATCATTTGGTACAGCCTATAGACAAGACTGGCCTTTTCTAAAGGTGATCCCCGTGGGCTACCAAAAGAACCAATAGATCTGTTTTAGAAGAAGTGCAGCCAGAGTGCTCCTTAGAGGCCAAGATGGCCAAACTTCATCTCTCATACTTTGGACATATTGTCTGGAGGGAACAGTCACTGGAGAAGGATATCATGTTTGGTAAGGTGGAGGGTCAGAGAAAAAGAGGAAGACCCTCAATGAGATGGATTGGCCAAGTGGCAGCATCGATGGGCTCAAGTGTGGCAACAGTAGTGAGGTTGGCCCAGGATCGGGCAGTGTTTCGTTCTGCTGTGTATAAGGTGTGTGAGTTGGTGCTGACTCAATGGCACCTAACAACAATAACAAAGGCTATCCAGCCATTCATGTATTCAATCACCAAATATTTACTGAGGATTCAACCTGTGACAGGAATATTACTACAGATGTTGGAGTTACAACACTAAGCAAGATGACCAGGTCCCTGTTCTTACGGGGCCTACATTCTAATAAGGGAGAAGGAGGCACATAAGTAAATAAGGAGATAATTTATAATAATACATGAAGTATCATTGCTGAAAGTAAGACATGGTGATGTGAGTATGGGACTATAGCTAAGTGGTCAGCGAAGACTGCTCTGAGCAGGTGACGTTGAGATTAGACTTGAATGACAAGAAGAACCAGACATGGGAAGATCTAGAGAAGTATGTAACAGTCAAGCAAAGCCCTGAAGGTGAGAGGTAGCTTCATGTGGTCAAGGGTATTGTGACTAGCAAGTACTATGGACATGGGAAATGAAGCTGGAGAGAGCCAGTCCATGTGGGGTCTCAGAGGTCAGGAAGAGATGTTTGGTTGGATTCTCAGTATGACCAGAAGCCAGTGGAATGTTGTAAGCAATGGACTGATATGACTGCTCAAGTTTAAAACAATACCCAGGCATTTGACAGAGCCAGAGAAGCAGCAGAGAGGGCAGTTAGGATAACAGAGATGGTGACTTGGGCCAGGATGACAGCAGTGGATGTGTTAGCAGTAGACAGAGTGAGGAAACATCTAGGAGATCAAGTAAATGGAATTTAACCTGCATGAGGGAATATGAGCAAAAGGAAGGAGGCAAGGATGATTCCTGTGTTTTGGTTTGAGTAACTGAATGTACGGTGGTACCATTTCCTGACACTGAGGATCGGGGAGTGGGAATGGATTTTCTTTCTTTTTTTTTAACTTTGTGTGTGTGTGTGTGAACTGAGTGACAGTTTACATGGAAGAACATCGGCTTTACAGTGTTTCCTTTAATGATTACAATCTCCTCAGTGCATCATCATTCAATAGTATTTGCTTCCATTCCCTCTGTTTTTATTTTTTTTGGGGGGCGGGGTTGGTGGTGGGGGAGATATACACAAAAACACTCAGGAATACATTATAATTTAAACAAACAAAGGGCACATTCTGCAAGCCTGCCTCCTGACCACCAGCTCTCAGTCCCTCTCTTTCCATGAGTCTAGAGTCCTCAGCTGCTTCCTCTCTCCATGTCCTCATCTCTGCCTTCATCTCTGGTGTCACTGCTTCTCTGGATAGGGTCTTGCATTCTGCTTGTGATCTTTTCCCTTGATGGTCCTAGAGGGCTCTGTTTCTGGACTGTGATATTAACTACTCCCCCATTTTTTTTTATAAAACTTCTATTTTTATAGTTGCAACAGTTGCAATTAGTCATGATAGCAAGTACTCACTATTGGATAGTAAGAATCTTATCCCCATCTCTTTTCACCAAACCCAGCTAGACAAGATGAAAACTATTCAGTGGGGACTGTATCTTCCCCCACACAGTCTAAAACTAAACTCTCTCTTGAAAACTTGTAAGCCAGTCACTTCATGCCTCTATCGCCCCCTTGTTTTAGGTAGCCAATGTTTAAGTTGCTAGTCCCTATCTACCCTATATACAGAGGGGATAGGATTGATAATTGATGTGAAGACTCCTTCCCTTTCTGTTGGTATTGTGAGCTACTACATCCATAATTATAGGTCAATAGGTCAATTTCATCAAATTGTAGCAATTTACACTCATTTCCTTTATCCAAAAAAAATTGTGTTTTGTTTGTTTGTTTTAATCTTCCTCTAGTTGAGTTCTGATTATCAAGCTATCGAGGCTAGGTCAAATGGGGAGAAACAGATTTTAGAGTTACATTGTCAAGAATGTGAAGCTTGAATTAATTGCCTAATAGGCATCTAAGTGGAAATGTCAAGTGAGCATGTAGATATATAAACCTGAAAGACAGAGGAGACTAGGTCAGGGCTAAAAATATCTATTTGGGAGTCATTGACTTTGTTATGGACTGAATTATGGCCCCCCAAAAAAGTTATTTTAAAGTCCTAACCTCTGTAGTGTAAACAGGACCCTGTTTGGAAACAGGATTTCTGTTGTTAATGAGACCATGGCAGAGCAGAGTGGGTCCTAAAACTAATCTCTCTTGAGTGAATTATTACGCAAAGAGCAGAATAGACACACACACACAGAGGTGGGAAGAGACATGTGAGGATCTATTTACAGGCCAAAGGAGCCCTGGTGGTGTTGTTGCTTACAGATTGGTCTCCTAACCCTAAGATCAGTAGTCCAAATCTACTGGCACTCTACTGGAGAAAGATAAGGCTGTCTGCTCCCATAAAGTTTTACAGCCTTGGAAATCCTATACAGAGTCATTATGAGTCGGAACCAACTCAACAGTACATAACAACAATTCATAAGCCAAGGACCCTCCCCTAGAGCTGTACTTCTAGCCTCCAAAACTGAAGCAAAAAGCAATACAAGGTAACTAAGAAAGGTATCTAGATGAAAATTAAGGCCATAGGGTTGGATGAGCATCTCTAAGAGAAAAGATCGATGGAGAAGGTGAGTCTAGAATGCCTAATTGACCAGATGAGCAGAGAAATCAGCAGAGGAACCTAAGAGGATAGAGCCATGGGGAAGAAGGAAAACTCCTACTATGTACTTCTCTGAAGTCAAGAAGAAAACAGTTTCACAAAAGGGGAGTATAGATTGTGCTTATGGTTGATAAGAGCCTGTCTAAGATGCAGACAGATCCTGGCCATTTAAGACCATTGGCAATTTTGATGGGACAGAGAGAGGGAAGTGAGGGACTATTTGCCACAGTCTTCTAGGTTGGGCAATATCCCCAAAGTCGTAATGTACTAGGAGCATGTGATGTTCTTACAGCTTTTCCTTTCTTTTTTTTTCTAAACTATGTGGCACACACACAAAAAATACACAACTAAAGAGCTGTGACGTTTTTATTGCCACCTACATAGCTCATGAATCTTGAAATGTCATGAAAGAGCTACTAAATAACTAGCCTTAATAATTTATGGGGTAGTTCTCCAAGACATCATGAAAGAATAACTAATAAAATCAACTGTAGAAAGCCTAACAAAAGTAAAAAACCTGGCTGGGACAATTTCATGCCTGATAAATGTCTGTTTTGTAATCCTAACACAGCTACCATAAACACATGGTATTGACTTCTGTGGTTTTAAGGCATTCCCATTATAACATGTCCCCCAACTAGCAAAATTGTGAGAGACTCTTTCTTCAGTTGTCACCATGCGCTACTAAAATTGTATCATATCCCATTGACTCAATGAAGATTTTTTTTGGTTGAGCCTCTATTAAGCAGAAGGGACCCTACTTGCTGCTGAAAGATTCTCAAAGATGAATCAAAAACAGATCCTGCCTTCCAAAAGCTAATAACTCTTTCTACCTCCAGGCTGCCACTAAAAGAAGGGCAGTGACCAAGTCTCTCCGAATTACTGCTCTACCACCAGCATTTGAACATAGAAGGCATTCAGTCAATATTTGTGAAACATGAATGAATTTAGAATAGAGGAAGAAAAATAGATCTGGCACACACTAGCCGTTCAATAAATATTTATTGAATAAACACCCAAGGATATATTACAAAATAAGTAGAGAAAATATAAGCAAAAGGATGAGGACAGTCAGAAACTATTTTGGAAATGATTATGGCTAGAGCACAGTATACTTTTATGACAATGAAACTATTCTGCATGCTACTATAATAACAGACATATGGCATTATGCAATTGTCAAAACCCACAGGACTATAAAACAAAAAAATCCTTAATGTAAATGATAGACTTTAGTAATAAACACTGGTTCATCTGTTGTAGCAAGAAATGCAAGGTGTTGATAATAGGACAGTGTATAGAAGAGAAACTGTAGGGATTTCTCTGCACTTTCTGCACAATTTTTCTGTAAACCTAAGACTACTCTAAAATATAGTCTATGAAAACAAAAGAACTAAACAACAACTACCAAAAAAAAAAAAAAAAGCTATGGCTTCTGAAATGGGCATTGAAGATTGACTAGAATTCTAACACATAAAGTTAGAATAAAAAACATTGCAAGCATAGAGACAAGAAGATGTTTCTGTAAGATTTTTAACCATCTGGAGATCTTTGGGTTCTTCTATTCCTGCTCAAAGAGAAAAGAATGAAGGAGGTTAGTCATTACCAGTCATGAGAATTGTACTACATTGAGTTCATTATCTAATATGAGCCAAAATATACTCATTGCCAAAAGAGCAATGTGTATGAATGTCATAGGCTGAGCCCAACAATGATACCTTGCAGAGAAAGTGGTTTCCTTTGAGTTGGTACCTACCTCCCTTGCCTGGCATTATCTTTCTGAGAAACAGTGACTTGGTTAAGTGATTGTAAGTAGTAGATGAAGAAAATCAGACACCTAGCATCAGCCAGATTAATACAAACAGATGGAGATATAGTATCATTAGAAGAAATCATGCCTCATGGTTCTTTAGATCCACATATAAATGTAGAAGAGGTATACAGTTAGCCACAAATGGTCTCCCTGTTTTAGTTACCTAATGCTGTTGTTGTTGTTGTTGTTGTTAAGCGTCGTTGAGTTGATTACGACCCATAGCGACCCTGTATAAGGTTTCCAAGGAGCAGCTGGTGAGCTTGAACCACTGACCTTGAAGTTCAAACGGATTTGCAGTCTGGCTCATTAGCCCACAGCACCACTTCAGGACTCCTACCTAGTGCTACTGTAACACAAATACCACATGTGAGGGACTCCAGAACTCAACCTGTTTTTGTCTAATTAGCATACCAAAGAAATCCCTTACTTCCAAATAGTATTACATCCACAGGCATAGGGGTTAGGATTCCAACACATATTTCTTAGGGACACATTTTAATTCACAAGACCCTCTCCCCTCACTTTTATGGGGGCACATGCAGGACAAATTGACAAGATAAAGCTTCTATAGAATCTTGTTCTATCCACCTTCTTCTCAACAATTCAGAGACGCATGAGACCCTGTGGAAGACGAGAAGAAATTATAAGTAGAACAAACTGAGGCAACTATCTGTGTTCCTTCTCTTCAGCTGGTGCTTGGCCTTAGAAACATAACAGATGAGTTTTGAAAGAGGGCAGAAGGGTGGGCAGAGCCAGCTTCTTGGGCATAGGACTTGTGTAGTAGACCAGGGCTTTGCGCTTAGTTTAAATGTCCTGGGGTCCCTGTAGTGAAATTCTTCATAATTTTCAGTAAGGCTCCCTACAGCTTCATTTGCTCTAGGCTTCACAAATCATGTTGCCAGTCTTTAGGAAAAAGTAAACTCGTTGTCATCTGATTCTCACCTCTCATATATGTCCATGTGTTTTGAACTTCTACCTCCAAGGTACTCTCGATGTCAGAACCAATGAACCACAAAATGACCCCCTGGAGTATATATATATATATATATATATAATTTGTTCCAATTATATAACTGTTGGATGTTGTGTTGTTGTTGTTAAGTGCCATCAGGTCAGTTTCAACTCATAACAACCCTGTATAGGGTTTCCCAGAAGCAGCTGGTGGGTTGAACCACTGAACCTCATTCCAGTGCTTGTCCTACAGTGCCATAAAATCAGATAGGCTCTAATTGCAACTAATGTTTTGAAACAAAATTTATATAAATTGTTGAATGGAACACTAATTTGCTTTGTAAGCTTTCACCCAAACTACAATGGAAAAATAATCAGATAGGCTCTTCCCCTAAAAAACAACAACAACAACAACAAAAATCTTTTAGCAAGATAGTTCAAGACGACACGCCCTCTTTATTGCTCAGGCATGGAGGCCTTCTGGCCCTTCACACAATCTTGCCTTGGATTGTGTGGGTTCAAAAGACGAAGATGAAGGACATGTGGGTCCAAAATAGGAAGATGAAGCACCAGTTCCACTGATAAGCACTTACGGGGGGGGGGGGGGGGGGGGGGGGGGATACCAGCTTCTTATCTCTTATCACGTGTCTCCACCCTGAGCCTTAAATGGCACGTTTTGTAACTCATGCATTTAGCTTCTTTTTCTACCATCTTCCTTTTCCTCTTACATAGAAAGTCACATGTACACATTAGACTTCAGCCTTAAATTAGTTTTATATTTTCACTCTCCGTCTTGGGGCACGCTCCCAGTTTCTTCTTAGGCCTCTTGACTCCTTGGTTGCACTCTGATCTCGCAGGCTCTGCCTGCCTCCCAGTATCCCACCTCCACCTGCTTTTGGACACAGGACTAATTGGTGGTAAGGGTTAATGTGGCCAGTGTTTGGCATCTTAATGAACCCTCACAATGACAACAACCATCGGCTTTCTTACCTCTCAGGCTTTGCAAGCCTCTTCCTACCTGTCCTCAGATCTCAGTTTGAAGGGCCCTTTCTCTGGGAATCCATTCTTGACATGCCCTATCCCACATCAAGATTAAGCCAGTGCTCCCATCCTTCCTTCTCTTTTCCCTCTAGGAATAATTATCATTTTGTACTTGCTACACTCCGGCAGCGTAGTGGTTACAAGTCAGGTGGCTAATCTCAAGGCTAGCAGTTTGAAACTACCAGCTGTTTCACAGGTGAAAGATGAGGCTTTCTGATCCCGTAAAGATTTACAACCTCAGAAACCCTATATAGGGTCGCTATGAGTCAGAACCAACTCCATTGGACACCACTACCACCACATCAGCACTTATCATGCTTTTATAACTATCCTGTATGCTCCCATCAAGAAGCTCTGGTAGCGTAATGGTTATGAATCGGGCTGCGAACCACAAGGTCAGCAGTTCGAAACTACTAGCTGCTCCGCGGGAGAAAGATGAGGCTTTCTGCTCCTGTAAAGATTTACAGCCTCAGAAATCCTGTTCAGGGTCGCTATGGGTCGGAACCGACTCGACGGCACTTAACAACAACAACAACATGCCCCATTGACAGAGTCATTGATAGAGTCCTGGTGTGGCGCTGTGGGTTAATGCGCCAGACTGCAAAGCCATTTGAACTGCAAGGTCAGCAGTTCAAGCTCACCAGCTGCTCTTTGGAAACCCTATACAGGGTCGCTATGGGTCGGAACCAACTCGATGACACTTCACGACAACAACAACATGCCCCCATAGACTCTAAGTATGATCAGTATAGGGACTGGCTTGTCTTGTTCTCCACTGTACTCCCCAAACCTTGCAGCTCAAAATACATTTCATGAATGTTGTTGAAAGCTGGACACTGTGTTAAGTGGTTCTCATTTATTATGAACTATGATGCAGTGCTGTGAGATAAGCACTGGACCTCAAGGTCCATTTGAACTGCAAGGTCAGTGATTCAAACTCACCAGCCGCTCCTCAGAAACCTTATACAGGGTTGCTATTAGTTGGAACCGACTCAATAGCACTTAACAACAATATAATCCTAGACAGGATCAGTATTTCATTTCACAGATGGGGAAAGTAAGGTGCTGAGAGGTTGAGTAGGTTGCCCTAGGTCACATAGTTGAAAGTGGTAGAGGCAGTTTTGTCAGACTAATAAGCCTATGTCTTTTAGCTTCCTGGCCCAGTCAGCATTTGATCAGAGAAGCAGAACCATTACTAGTGATAACACATTATTGTGTTGTTGTTGTTAAGTGCCACCAAGTCCGTTCCGACTCAAAGCAACCCTGTGTAGGGTTTCCAAGGAGTGGCTGGTGAATTTGAACTGCCAACATTGCGGCCCAATGCATTATCCCACAGTGCCACTCCAGGTCTCTGATAACACAATAAAGAATATGATTTAAGAACCAGACTTTAGTTTTTAATTTAATGAAAGAGGAACATGTCATCAGTGTGCTGTTGTTGAGTGCCGTAGAGTCTCTTCCTAATCATAGTGACCCTGTATAGGGTTTCTGAGGAGTGGCTGGTCAGCTTGAATCGCCAACCTTGTAGTTCAAATCGACCTTGCAGTCCAGGACATTAACCCACAGCACCACATCAGGTCACCAGAGTAGCAATCAGGAATTTGGAATTGTGAAAATCTAGAATTGTAACAGGCACTACCTTTTTCTATGCACTATTTATCTTCCCTAGTATCTGCACCACATTTCCCCTCTCAGCAACCACCACTGGCTTCATCCTTAATTTCATCTGTTTTAGGAGGGACCGCACTCCTGGAATGAGCATGTGGATAAGGTCTGAGCTGATGAGTGAATGCGCTTTATCCCTTGTACACAGTTGGTTCAAGCGTAGGCACATGATCCTCACCAGACCTATCCATAAGAATGAGACCCAGCTCTGGAACTTTTACTAGACTTCTGAGGGAAGCAGACTCTTCAGATCTGTCACCTGGAGAAGGGAGTCTATATGAGAATGGAGTTAGCATAATCAGTGGAACCACTAGGATTGGTGCTAGCCCTCCCCACAGTCCTCCTTCAGTACAAAACCATAGAATCCTTACTAATCTTAATCATCAATTTTTATCCTAGAAAAATATGTGATAAACATGCTGTTTCTGCTGTTACTACTTCTGCTGCTGTGTGCCGAGTCAGTTCTAACTCACAGTGACCCTGTATAGGGTTTGCAAGGTTATAAATCTGCAGGAGTAAAAAGCCTTGGGTTTCAAAAAGTTCATTAAAAAAGGGAATTGAAAGACACTGCTATGCTACCATAAACTTTTTGAGCCCCCTCATATAGCTGTAAATTGCTTAAATGTAAGATTTTTCATTTATATGAATACCATATTTTGCACAAACAACACACGCCTTCTAAGTTTTTTTGCTAATCACTGCATTTCCCCAAAGGAACCCTGGTAGCATAGTGGATACGAGCTGGGCTACTAACCACGAGGTCAGTAGTTTGGATCCACCAGTCGCTTCATGGGAAAAAGAGGCTTTCTGCTCTCCTAAAGATTTACAGCCTTGGAAACCCTACACAGGGTCACTATGAGTCAAAAGCCAGTCCGTGGCACACCTTACTTCCCCAGGAGGTGTTTCGTAAGCACAGCTATGTCATTTTTTTAACATTTAACATTTTAAAATTAGCATAGCACATTTACCAAATTACCTTGTGGGGAAGGGGCAAGTTGATGAAGAGACGTAAGGGGCTAGCAAACCAGTGTAAAATGAATATATTATTTATATAAAACTGTGGTATGAACAACAACAGTGTTTTGTAAAGCCATTCTATATTGAATTACAACATTAGTTGTAACAGAGCCAAAGCCGTTTTTTATTTTCCTCCTTTTCCTTTAATTACTACTTTTTTCTTTAAAAAGTTATTAATATGGGTTCATAAAAACTATAGCAATTGCTACAATATTATAACTAAAGCACAAGGACATTTTTCAGAATTAGAGGCTGTAAAACAACAGAAGCAACCAAAACAATAACAGGTGCTTGTAAGCATGTGCAGACAAAGCCACGTGATTTGAAGCATCATTGTAATTGGGTGACAATGACCATTCTAAGACACCACATTGTTGTTGTCATTCCAACTCAGCTATCCTGTATAGAGTTTCCGAGAGCAAGTGGTAAGTTTGAACTGCAGATTTTGCAATTAGCAGTCCAGGGCTTATCCTAACATGCCACACGGGACTAAAATAGAGCACATTAGAAGCCTCAAATAGTAAATTTTAGCCTTGTGGTTTGTATTGATCCATCACTAGTCTGGAAGTTTGTCATATGGTTTGTGTGTAGCTATGATGCTGGAAGCGATGCCTCTGGTATTTTAAATTCCGGTAGAGTTATCCATGATGGACAGGTTTCAGCTGAGCTTCCAACAGAAACAGACTAGAAACTAGAAGAGGCGAACCACTTCTGAATGACTTACCACTGAAAACCTTCTGAGAAGTAGTGGAACATTGTTAGATATAGTGCTGAAAGATGAGCCACTCAGGTTGGAAGGCACTCAAAATACAACTGGGAAAGGGCTGCCTCCTATAAGCAGTGAGCGTTACAGATAGGAATACAGCAAAGCTTTCAAGACCTTCATTTGCTGATGTGACAAAATGAAAAGAAAGAACTGCAAGCATCCATTTATAATCAGAACATGGAATCTGTAAAGTTTAAATCTAGAAAAATTGAAAGTCATCAAAAATGAAATGTAATGCATAAAAATCAATATTCTTGGCATAAGTGAGCTGAAATGGACTGGTGTTGGTGATTGTGACTCGGACATTCATGGTTAACTATGCCAGGAATGACAAAGATAGAGGAATATATTCATAATCAAAATGAGCATTTCAAGATTTATCATGAAG
>NW_006408551.1:20893024-20894601 GCF_000296735.1 Chrysochloris asiatica | reverse complement strand
TACCAAAAAGAAATGGTCAATGTTCAACCATTTCAAAAGGTAACATAAGAACAAGAACAATTGATACAGAAGGAAGAAGTCCAAGGTGTATTGAAGGCATTGGCAAAGCACAGAGCACCAAGAATTAATGGAATACAAATTGAAATCTTTCAACAAACTGATGAAGCATTGGCAGCTCTCACTTATCTATGCCAAGAAATTTGGAAGACAACTACCTGGTCAAATGATTAGAAGAGATCCATATTTATGCCCATTCCAGGGAGAAGTGACCCAACAGTATGCAGTAATCATCAGACAATATCATTAATATCGCAAGTAAAATTTTGCTAAGGATCATTCAAAAACAGCTGCCACCATACATTGACAGAGAACTTTCAGAGGCTTATGCCAGAATCAGAAGAGGACGTGAAGCAAGAGATATCACTTCTAACATCAGATGGATCTTGGCTGAAAGCAGAGAATACCAGAAAGATGTTGACTATGCAAAGGCTTCTGGTTGTTTGGATCATGACAAGCTATGGACAGCATTGCAGAGAATGAGTACTCTGGAACACTTAATTGTGTTCATGAGGAACCTGTACACAGACTAAGAAGCAGTTGTTCAAACAGAACATTGGAACACTGAATGGTTTAAAATTAGGAAAGGTGTGCGACAAGGCTGTATTCTTTCACCATACTTATTCAATCTGTATGCTGAGCAAATAAACCAAGAAGTTGAATTATATGAAGAAAAACATGGCATCAGGATTGGAGGAAGACTCATTAACAACCTGTAATATGCAAATGATACTACCATGTTTGTTAAAAGTGAAGAGTTTTTAAAATGCTTACTGATAAAGATCAAAGACCACAGACCTTCAGGTATGGGCTGTACCTCAATGTAAAGGGAAAAAAAAATCCTCACCACTGGACCAATAAACAACATCCATATAAATGGAGAAAAGATTGAAGCTGTCAAAGACTTCATTTTGCTCAGATTAACCATCAACACTCATGGAAGCAGCAGTCAAGAAATCAAATGACATATTGCAGTGGGCAAATCTACTGCACAAGAACTCTTTAAAGTTCTGATGAGCAAAGACGTCAGCTTGAAGACTAAGGTGCGACTGACCCAAGCCATGGTGTTTTCAATAACCTCATATGCATGTGAAAGTTGGACAGTGAATAAGGAAGACTATAGAAGAATTGATACGTTTGAGTTATGGAGTTGGAGGAGAATATGAAAAGTACCATGGACTGCTAAAAGCACAAACAGATCTGTGTTAGAAGAAGTACAACCAGAATGCCCCTTGGAAACCGGGATGGCCAGACTTTGTCTCTCATACTTTGGACATATAATCAGGAGGGACCAATTAGGATATCATGTTTGGTAGAGTGGAAGGTCAGAGAAAAATAGAAAGACCCCCAACAAGATGGATTGACACAGTGGTGTCAGAACTCGATTAGACGAAGACTACACACACACACACACACACACACAAATTGTTTTTGATAAAGGAAACAAGAGTAAATTGCTACAATTTGATTAACCTGACCTATACTCAGAGCGGTAGTTACTCTAAATACCAACAGAGAGG
>NW_006408551.1:20882857-20892289 GCF_000296735.1 Chrysochloris asiatica | reverse complement strand
AAAATACTGGGTTCAAACATAGCAACAGTTGTGAGGATGGTACAGGATCGGGCAGTGTGTTGTTCTGCTGTGCTATGAGTTCATCACCATGAATCAGAACCAACTGAATGGCACCTAACAATAATAAATTTCTACTGAAACACTACACAAAAATTTTATAGTCATTTAGTGTCACCCTCTGTGACTGTGTCACCCATTGTGATCTGCACACTCCACTTCCCCTTGTGATACCACTGAACATAGTAAAGGTGAATGGAATGAGAGAAAGCAGACCCTAGTACCATCATCTGAACCCCTGGGCATGTCCTTCCTAAAGTCAGTTTTCCCTAGAGTTCTCACTTTCTGTGTCCCATCCATGTCCTCTTGACTGTGCACCAGTTAAGTTTTCAGTAATTTCACAACTTAATTAAACTTTTCTTGTACACCTAATACTTAAGTTTCCCAATAATAGCAGCATTGATTGAATGTCTGGCATTTTGTTGAGTGCTTCATATGGACAATCTTATTTAATCCTCACAACATCTTTATGAGGTAGATGCTATCAATAATTCTTCTTTTCTATGGGAGAAAAATGCAGCTTTGAAATATGAAGACCAGGTAGAGGTCTAAAGTCATATATGTGGTATACAGTGAACCCTACCTATAGCTCTAGGCACCAAACTTAGATACAAGTCATTGTGTCCAATTCTCAAGATCTGAAACCTCATCTATTTGACTTCAGAGCCCATAGTCTTAACCACTTGAATGGTTCCTTAAAAAGAAAAACAATAAAACAAAACATCGAACCAGTTACTGACAAGTCAATTCTAACTCATGGTGATCCCACATGTTTCATAGGGTTTTCAGAGGTTAATTTTTCACCAGACCTTTCTAACGTGCCTCTGAATGGATTAGAACTGTCAACCTTTTGGATAGTAGTTGAGTGCTTAACTGTTTGCTTCACCCAGGGACTCCAGATGGCTCCTACTATGTGCAAAATACTGTCTTAAGCCCTAAGGAAGATATAAAAATTAATAAAACATGTTTTCTTGCTATAGAGAGGTTACCATTTCATGGAGGAAATACCTGTGCACATAAACAATTGTGGGGCAGCAAGTAAAAGGCATTTTTACCTCCAGCTCCAATGAGATGATGGCTACGGAGTAAAGAATGGTTCCAGAGTTAGAACATCATATTGAACCAAAATACATACTAATCTTGGCACAGAAGACTTATTGAGTTGATTGGCAGCAATAAATGGTTCCTGATCCAAAGGATGCTGGATTCTAGCAAGACATTTTTGCTTCTAGAGCAACTCAGTGCTCTCAGTTCTACTGACTTACCCTTTGTAGCAATCCACTTATTGCTGGGATAACTGGAGACTAATTGAGACAATTTGCTCTCAACTGTATGCTGAACACCAAGCTTCATTCAGGTGAGGGTTGCACGTCCTCAGAATTCAAAACCCACTTCTTGAGTCTGAGAGAGAAAGATAGAGAACGGGTAGAGGGATCTATTCCCTGCAAAACACAAAGCCTTTACAACGCTCTATAAGTCCTAAAAAGATAAGCACTAGAAACTAAATAATATGTAATATGGTGTGCTTGGTCAATCGCCCATTGACTTTATAACCTGAATATTGGGTTCCTTTTTTGTGTCAGCCTTTCACTTCAAAAATTCTCACTTCCTTAAAAGTTTTCTAAATGAACCCCTCAGACACTCTTCACCCCTCTCCCGTTCAAAATTTGCTGCTTATTTAAGATCACAAAACAGATAGTTTCACACTTTCAGTGAAAACTCCAGAAAATAAATCTTTATCTAATTCCTATATTTCAGCTAGTATAGACAGATAATGAAATCCAGAATTTTCAGAGTCTAGATGATGGGGACAGTTAGTTTCCTGTTTCTGTTGATTCTGGAAAGGTGAAAGAGAAAGAACTCATCTATAGTCAAAAGATCATTCCCATTAGGAATTAAATAAATGCCTAGCTCAGCAAAGCTCAGGGCCCTTGAAGATTTTGGTCTTATTTGTCTGCCAGTTCTATTTTAAACTTTTAGAGCTTCCTTTGGAGTGGGTGGTGGGGACAAGGCGGTATTAGGTTGTTTGGAAAGTGGAGATACTGTAAATAGATAGAAAATATGGCAGTATAAATCTATAAAAATGAAATGACTTAATACCTCAATGCTGTTTCTTGTGTGTCTGAAGAGTAAAGATTACATGAATGTATCACATAAAACATACTCTTCTCACTGCCTGAACCATTGTTTGTGTTGCAGCCCTAGCAGATGCATCTCCAGGAAGCCTTCTTGGACTCTACCCCTGTGAATCTCTGGCAGGACTAGCACTGTTTGCTAGTCTGTTTCAATATTCTGTAGTCCCTTTCTGTAATACATCTCAAATGGTAATTGAGCAATTGTTTATTTTTGTGTCTTTTCCAACAGAATATAAATTCTACTAAAATGAAAACCTTGTCTCTCTTTCTCACCATGGTATTTACAGTGCTTAGCCTATCATTGGGTGCTTAATAAATAATTACTGATACAATGAATCAAACAACCAATGAGGAGACGTGCAAATTGGCTTTGGGGATTGTCTGAGAATATTTATAATTTGATTTTGTGGAGGTCATTGTTGAATTGAATTATTTCGTGTTGGGTTTTTTTTCCAAAGAGTCATTTAAAAGTACATAATTAGATAAATTTATAGGGGAGCTTGGTGGCTCCATATGATAAGCACTGGGCTGTGAACCACAATATCCATGGTTCGAGTCCACCAGCTACTCCGCAGGAGAAAGATGAGGCTTTCTGCTTCCATGAAGATTTAAAAAGTATCAGAAACCCTATGCAGGGTCACTATGAGTCTGATTTGATGATATTTAACAACAAGATGAAGTTATAAATGTCAACTATATGCTCTGGTATCATAGTGGTTACAAGTCGGGCTGCCAACCTCAAGGTCAGCGGTTCGAAACTACCAGCGGTTCCATGGGAGAAAGATGAGGTGTTCTGCTCCCATAAAGATTTACAGCCTCAGAAATCCTGTACAGGGTCACTATGAGTAGGAACCGACTCTACAGTACTTACTACCAACAACAACAACCTTTTCAAATAGATAGACCTTCTTTGTAATTCTATGTTGTTGTTGTGTGCCATCAAGTCCATTCCAGCTCATAGCTGTATAGTGTTTCGGAGGAGCGGCTGGTGAGTTTGACTCACTGACTCGGTGGTTAGCAGTCCAGTGCTTATCCTACAGTGCCACACCAGGGCTCCATCATTAGGTTACATATACATCTTTTTCCTTCTCCCCAACTCTTTTCTTTCCACTGAAAGGTGGTAGATATTTTCTCAAACACACAGATTTTTGTAATTAGTCAAAGAGGACAGTTTTCTCTCAACTTTTAAAACAAAGCTAGAGAAGAAAATGAAATGCAAAGATTATATTTCCTTAAGAGATATGAGTGTATGTGTTCATCTGTTCTTGTGTCAGACAGATGGTTTGATAGCCACATAATCTGATGCTCTTGTTAAATGCTGTTGAGTTAGTTCTGACTCATAGCGACCCTGTATTGGTTTTCCGAGGAGCAGTTGATGGGTTTGAAGTACCAACCTTTCTGTGAGCAGTTCAGGACTTATCCAACAGTACATAGTCTGGCGACCCAATAAAATGTTGCTAATTTTAATTACTTTAGCTTTGGAAATTTGCCTTAATAGGAAAGCTTTCTCTCAAATTTATCATATAAATAAATGAGGAAGATTGCGCTCAAATTTATCATGTAAAGCATAGCAGGAAAAATGAGAATTATTTTTGCATTAAAAATTATTTTTGTATCCAATTAAGAGAAAACATCACTATTCTAGCAATTGTTTCCTCACAGTATATTGTTACAGTTGATAAAGGGATGTTTCATTACTGGGAATATGTTGGAAGGAGCTGGGATGCAAAAATCAAAGAGAAACAGAAACATATACTATATATATTGTGTCCTTTTCTATTCAGTCATTTTTAATAGATGAAAATAATGATCAAAGCAACAAGAGCAATAGTTTTAGTTTGGGGCTTGTAAAGGAGCTCTGGTAGCGTAGTGGTTACGAATCGGGCTGCGAACCTAAAGGTCAGCGGTTCGAAACTACCAGCTGCTCCGTGGGAGAAAGATGAGGCTTTCTACTCCCGTAAGGATTTACACCCTCGGAAACCCTGTACAGGGTCGCTATGGGTCGGAACCGGCTCGACGGCACGTAACAACAACAAAGCATTTGCTATATGCCAGACACTGTTCATTCTAAACTCTTTGTATATATTAACTTTATAAAATCTTATTGTGGATTGAATTATGTTCCCCCAAAAAATGTGTTAACTTGACTAGACTGAGATGTTCAGTTTTATGTAGTTATGTAATTTGTGATCTGATGTAAATATCCTATGTGCTGTGCATCCTCACCTTTCTGGTGTTAGTGAGGGCAGGATGCAATCTACGGACTAGGTTATATTTTGAGTCAGCTTCTGTGGAGATATTAAAGAGATTAAGTTAGCAAACAAGATCAGAGAGCTTTACTACCACCAAGAAAGAAGAGCCAAGAGCAGATTGTGTGCGTTGGAACCAGGACTTTGAATGTGTGGACCCAGGGAAAGATTGATATCTGCATGGACATCTCCAACAGAAGCCAGACCACAAACGCTGAAAGGAGACAGAGACTTTCCTGAATTCAAACTTCTCCTCTCTTAAACTGTGAGAGAATAAATTTCTGTTTATTAATTGTCATCCACTTGTGCTATATCTGTTATCTATAGGCAACCATAACAGATCCCTACAATTCTATAAGATCAAGACCATGATTAACTCCATTTTACAGAAATGGACATGAAAGCACAGGCAAATTAAAGAACTCGCCCAAATCCATACACTGAAAGAACTAGGGTTTAAACTCAGGCAATCTAGCTCCATAGACTTTACTTTTAGCAATTTATTATTTTGATTTATTTATTTTAATTATTTATTATATATTGACGCTATATCCTTCCTCTAAAAATATTTATAAATTGGCAAGCAAATACTGAACAGTGATCTATGTGTCATGGGGAAGCAAAAATATATACAACATGCGATACTATACTCACTCGAGTTGGTGAATCTTCCAGAACTAAACTAGATTTCACACTAATTTAGAGTTTTCCTGTTCATGGTTCTCAACTGGTGTGTTGGGGTAGATTGGCATATTCAATCAAACTTCAATGTGATCAAAGCTATTTTTACTTTACTCTCCATAAATAGAATATTGAACTAAGAAGGTCATTCTACTATGCAGTGTAGAATATGGTACAAACTACTGAGCATAAAACATATGGTACAGAATGTAAAATTAAGCTAGCCCCCAAGGAAGACCATAAGTTCCTTGTTGTTGTTGTTGTTGTTAAGTGCCGTCGAATCAGTTCCAACCCATAGCGACCCTGAGCAGGGTTTCTGAGACTGTAAATCTTTACAGGAGCAGAAAACCTCATCTTTATCCTGCGGAGCAGCTGTTAGTTTCAAACTGCTGACCTTGCGGTTTGCAGCCCGATTCATAACCACTACGCTACCAGAGCTCCTCAGAACATATGAAATTTACCAGTAAAGAGTTTTGACTCTTTTAGAATGTAAACTACATGAAGGCAGAGATATATATTGTCATGTTCACAGTTGTATTCTGGTAGAAAGTGTGGTTGTTGATAGATGCTGTCATGTCAGTTCAAACTCAGGGAGACTTTATGCACAATGGAACGAAACACTGCCCAGTCCTGAACCATCCTTACAATCATTGTTACTCTTGAGCTGATTGCACAATTGACACTGTACCAATTCAACTCATTGGGTGTCTTCCTCTTTTTAGCTGACCCCCCACTTTGCCTAGTATTATGTCCTTCTCCAGGGACTGGTCCTTCCTGAACATATGTCCAAAGATTGAGAGAAGAAGTCTGGTCGTCTTGGTTTTTAAGGAGCATTCTGGTTGTACTTCTTGCAACACAAATTTGTTTGTTTTTCTGGCAGTCCGTGGTATTTTTAATATTCCTCTCCCATATGATAGCTCACATGCATCAATTCTTCCATGGTCTTTCTTATTCACTGTTCAACTTTCACATGCATATGAGGCTATTGAAAATACCATGGCTTGGGTCAAGCACACCTTAGTTCTCACATTGACACGTTTGCTCTTGAACGCTTTAAAGAGGTCTTGTGCAGCAGATTTACCTAATGCAATAAATTGTTTGATATCTGGACTGCTACTTCCATGAATGTTATTGGTGAAGCCAAGTAAAATGAAGTCTTTAACAACTTCAATCTTTTCTCTATTTACTATGGTATATTTATTGGTCCAGGGGTGAGAAATTTTTCTTTCTTTACATTGAGGAACAACCCAAACTGAAGGCTGTATTCTTTGATCTAAACCAGTAAGTATTTTAAGTCCTCTTTGCTTTCGGTGAGCAAGGTTGCATCATCTGCATATTGCAGGTTGTTAATAAGTCTTCCTCCAATCCTGATGCCACATTCTTCTTCATAAAATCCAATTTCTCAGACGATTGTTCAACATACAGAGTAAATAAGTATGGTGAAATAATACATCCCTGGTGCACATATTTCCTGATTTTAAATCATTCAGTGTGCCCTTGTTATGTCCTAACAGCTATGTTCAGGTTACTCCTGAGCACAACTAAATGTTCTGGAATACCCATTCTTCACAATGTTCTCCAAAGTTTATCATGATCTACACAATCAAAAGCCTTTGCATAGAGTAAGCAATAAATAATTGATAAAGAGGAAGAGGAGGAAGGAAAGAAGGGAGGGAGAAGACCAGAAAGAAAGAAAGAAATGAGAATATGGATCAGGGCAGCAAGTAGATTTACTCCCATGGTGACACAGGACTGGAAAAGATGATAACAGTAGATGTTTTACAGTCACTGCAACATAGCATAAAGTTCCAGGAACTATGGTGTACCATTTGATGACCTGCATACATTGTTCCAGGAACTATGATGTGCTGTTTGATGACTTGAATACTCCTTTTATTTATTTCTGGCTACTGTCAAAAATTCTAGTATTCAGAAGTTTATCATAAAAACAAATGTGTACATAACTCATTTTTTAAACCCCCTAAGGGATGTCAGGAGGGAGCAGTTGCTGGAGAAGGATATCATGTTTGGTGGAGAGTCAGAGGAAAAGAGGAAGACCCCTAACGAGATGGATTGGCCAAGTGGTAGCATCGATGGACTCAAGCGTGGCAACAATAGTGAGGTTGGCCTAGGATTGGGCAATGTTTCATTCTGCTGTGCATAAGGTCACTGTGTGTCAGTACCGACTCAATGGCACCTAACAACAACAACAACAAGGGATGTTAGAGTCCTGGTGTGATGCTGTGGGTTAATGCACCAGACTGCAAAGCCACTTGAACTGCAAGGACAGCAGTTCAAGCTCCACAGCTGCTCCTTGGAAACCCTAGACAGGGTTGCTATGGGTCGGAACTGACTCGATGGCACTTAACAACAACAACAACAACAACAACAAGGGATGTTAGGAATCCTGGTGTGGCGCTGTGGGCTAATGCACCAGACTGCAAAGCCATTTGAACTGCAAGGACAGCAGTTCAAGCTCACTAGCTGCTCCTTTGAAACCCTATACAGGGTCGCTATGGGTGGGAATTGGCTCAATGGCACTTAAAAACAACAACAAGGGATGTTAACATATTTATAGTTGCATCTCTGAGATAAAAGAACTACTCTCCTTAGGTTTTGATAGGCAGTTTGCATAAATAGATAGAAAAGAAGTTGCAATTCCTATAGAAAATACTTATTACAAAGATGTAGTGTTCTAACAAAAATAGTCTATTAATTTTAAAAGAGACAATAAAAAAAGACATACAGCACTGCCTACAGAGTTTTGTTTTTAACAGCATGTTTGAGTTGAGCTGTGCTTTTACATTTCTGGGTCCCACTGATCAGATATCACTGTCTGCAAGTCTAGGATGAAGACAGAATCTTGGACCTTAATGAAAAACATCTAGCTTTTTACTAACAACTTCCATATTCTTGACTAAAAATAGCAATCTTTCCATTCTACAGTATTGTGAGGTCACTTTCATCTCTTATTTTCATCCAGAATTAACAAATCTGCTTTGGTGGAAGTTCAGCTCTAATTTAGGGGAGCCACTTTAAAGGAGGTATTAACCCAAAGCACAGAGAGGTTCCAGGAGAGTCAGGTTTAAAATGAGATACCCGGTTCCTCTGAGATACAGGAGAAGTAGCACACAGTAGAAAGAATTATTTGGTGGCAATAGTTGTTAAGTGCCATCAAATCGGTCCTGACTCATAGCGACCAACTAGTGAACTTGAACCACCAAGCTTGCAGTTCAAACCAATCTTGCAGTCTAGCGCATTAACCCACAGCGCCACACCAAGACTCCAGGTGGTAGTAATACAGGCATTGTATTCTACATGTGAAATTTCATGAGTGTATGTCTTTAAAAAAAAGAAGAAGAAAGAACCAAGATTCTTGCCTTGTTGAGTGAGTTATTCTTAAACTAACGTCAAGTCTAGGAATGGTAGTCTCAAGTCTAGGAATGGTAGTCTAACGCGGAGGCAAGAAGCCGGCTTTAAAATTTGGCTAAGGTTTCCGTCCTGGTTCACCATTTTCTAGCTGTGTGACCATGAACAAGTTATTTATTCCTTCTGAATCTCACATTCCTCATCTGTAAAATGTGAAATAAACAGCCCTTACCTTCAAGGGTTATTGTATGAGATACATATGTGAATCACCATCTCACAACACAGCATCGACACAATAATTTAGCAAATATTTCTTAAATGCCTGATGTATATCAGACATTCTGCTCTGCCCTCAGCATGTAAGAATAAAGAAGACAGATAACTCCCTGATCTTGCAGAGTTTGGAGTCTAGTGTGGAATGCTGACAAGTAATTGGACTACTTGGTCAGCGTTTGGATTTTTACACGACTTGCAAGTTAATAAATTGGCCTATTCCTGTTTCCAAAAATGCTGACAGAAGACATGATACTCCTGGTCAGACACTAAACACCAATTACCATAGAGTTCATTCTGACTCTTGATGACCCACGGGAGTCAGAGTAGAACTGTGTTCCACCGAGTCTTCAATGGCTGACTTTTTCAGAAGTAGTTCGCCAGGGCTTTCTTCTAAGAAACCTCAGGTGGTGGTGGTTATGAGCCGTGAGTCGGTTCTGACTCATAGCAACCCTGTACGGGGTTTCCGAAGCTGTAAATCTTCATAGGAGTAGAAAGCCTCATCTTTCTCCTGCGGAACCGCTGGTAGTTTCAAACTGCTGACCTTGAGGTTGGCAGCCTGACTCATAACCACTACGCTGCCAGAGCTCCTTAAGGAACCTCTAGGTGGACTCCAAAGAGCTCTGGTAGCGTAGTGGTTACAAATTGGGCTGCTAACCTCAGGGTCA
>NW_006408551.1:20879798-20882599 GCF_000296735.1 Chrysochloris asiatica | reverse complement strand
TTTGTTACTCAGCTGTACTTGTACAGCAAGTAGGGTGAACTTCATGTTCACCTCGGTTCCCCTTGCTTCTACATTGCATGGTCGGCGGGGGTCAGGGGTGAGTGCAATGTGGAAGGGCCAAGGTGAATGCTGTGAATACACTGGGTTTGTATTGTGCCTGAGAAACATTGAGTTTAGAAGTTCACCACTTACAATTAGCAGAAGCCAACCTATTCTTTTCCTAGATGAAGATGTTACTTCATCTCAAGTCTGCTCCCTACAAACAACTCTGGAAAAGGCTCAGATGATGAGCAATCAGAGCCTTGCATGTTCAACATATCCAGCAAGAAAATGCAGGTATTTGGCACCCATGGCAGATTGCTGCCCTCAACATTTTTCATTTGTAAAATAGGGATGATAATGACTCCTAATTTATAAGAATACTATGAAAATTAAATGAGGAATTTATTCCGGAAACTGAGGCTTTTAACTAAGCTAGTAATCTCTGACACAAAGCTGTGAGTAATAAATGTAAGCTATTGGAGCTTTGGTAGCGTAGTGGTTACGAATGGGGCTGCTAATCTCACAGTCAGCAGTTCGAAACTACCAGTGGTTCCATGGGAGAAAGATGAGGCTTTCTGCTCCCGTAAAGATTTACAGCCTCGGAAACCCTGTACAGGGTGGCTATGAGTCCGAACCGACTCCACGGCACATAACGACAACTGTTCTTAATGGCAGCTGTGACGGTTCAGTAGTAAAATTCTCACCACAACTACCATTCATCTTTCAGTGGAGGCCCGTGTGTTGCTATGATGCTCAACAGGTTTCAGCGGTGCCTCCAGACTAAGACAAGGAAAAAAGGACTGGCAGTCTCTTTTTAAATCATCCAATGAAAACCCTATGGTTCACCCTACACCCTATTATGGGAATGGCATAAGCAGTGTTTTGTTCCATTGTGCATAAGTCAGAAGTCAACTCACCACAGAGAACAACAATTGTTACTGATAAGAGTAGCTGAAGGAACAGATGCTCCAGTTCCTGCCACCATCTCAGGGGACTTCAGAGTCAGAGTCACTGAAGTGGACAGATCCAACACTACCTTTTTACTTCCTTAACATCCCATCTCCAGTTACTTTTGCCTCTACTTCACGTCTATAATTCACTCCAAAGATAGTTTTTGATCCTAAAAGCCCTGGTGGCATTGTAGGGTAAGCACTGGACGGCTAACCACCATGTCAGCTGTTTAAATCTACCAGCCACTCCACTTTCTATTCCTGTAAAGATTTAGAGCCTTGGAATCACTATACAAGGCCATTCTGAGGTAAAGTCCACTAGATGGCAGAGGGCAGTGGGTGGGTCTTCATCCAAAAAAAAAAAAAAAAACAGTTCCTCTCTGACACCTCAGTTCTTTTGCATTTTTTTGCTTTTAGATGAAAATGTCCTCATTGTTTTTCTGATTCAGATAGATAATGAAGGTTTCCTGGAGTTTTATTATGTTTTTCAGAAAATACAGAAAGATTTTAAAAAAATAATTAGAACATTACAACCCAGGGATTACCACTTCGCATTTTTAAGCAATCTTCAAAAGCTTTTGCTATGAATATGTAGTGTTTTGTTTGCTTCACCAAACAGGATCCTACTATTCATTATTCCACTAAATTTCTCTTTCTCAGTTAATAAATACAACTCTACACCATCATTTCTAAATTTTGAAAAATTATTTATTGCATCATTATATAAAAATCTTTATCCCAGGTATCTCAATTTTAATGTCTCAAATGTCAACTGGTGAAATTTTGGACTGGGTAATTCTTTGTTGTGGGAAGCTGTCTTGCTCTTTGTAGGATATATAGCTACATAGCTGACCTCTACCGCATTTGTTGTTGCTGTTAAGTGGCATCGAGTCGGTTCCAACTCATAGCATTATCAACTGTGCTACCCCAGGACTCCTCAGATGTTAGTAATACCCTAGTCCCAGTCGTGACATTTAAAAATGTCTCCAGATATTGCCAATATCTTCCGCAGTACAATACTGTGCCCAGTTGAGAACTAATCTATCCAATGTACTATTGTTGGACATTTACATTTTACCTACTTTGTCACAATGAAAAATAGCAGCGCATATAAAGATCCTAACATATATAAAGTCAGCACTCTTCAATTTACTACTATCACATAAATTCCTAGAACAGAAGAGGTCATTTAAAATTTCGTTACCTAGCTCTGGTAGCGTAGTGGTTACGAATCAGGCTGCGAACCACAAGGTCAGCAGTTGGAAACTACCAGCTGTTCTGCGGGAGAAAGATGAGACTTTCTGCTCCCGTAAAGATTTACAGCCTCGGAAACCCTGTACAGGGTGGCTATGAGTCCGAACCGACTCCATGGCACACAACAATAACAACAACAACATCTCTAGATTGCCCTCCTGAAAGGTTGTGTCAACTTACACTGCCATTAGCATAGCAAGAATGTCATTTCCCCAAATGCTGGCCAATTTATTGACACTTTTTAAACTACAGGCAGACCCAGATTACAAATTTCCAATTTATGCACCAACTCCCATAAAGCCTAAAAAATAAACTCAAAGCAACTCTACATATGGTTTCTGAGACTATAAATCTTTACAAAAGCAGACAGCCTCATCTTTCTCCTGAGGAGCTGCTGGCAGGTTTGAGCCCCTGACCTTGCAGTTAACAGTCCAATGCCTAACCCAAAGCACCACCAAAGTATCTACCATTGTTGTTGTTGTTATGTGCCGTGGAGTCGGTTCCGACTCTCAGCGACCCTGTTTCCGAGGCTGTAAATCTTTATGGGAGCAGAAA
>NW_006408551.1:20861610-20862975 GCF_000296735.1 Chrysochloris asiatica | reverse complement strand
GGCAACTTAGACATTGTCTGCCCAAAATGGGGGTGGGGGGGTCTACAAAGTCAAAAAGTAACTGGCTTACAAGCTTTCAAAAGGGAGCCTAGTTCCAGAGGGTGTGGAGGAAGGTACAATCTCCACTGAGTGGTTTCCAACCTGTCTGGACAGGGCTGGTAAAAGGAGATGGGGATAAGACTCTTGTGGTTCAATAGTAAATAATTGCTATCAGGGCTGACTGTGAGTGTTACAACTGTAAAGGTAGATGTTTTGTAACAAAAGGAGAGGAGTGGTTGATTTTGCAGTCCAGGAGCGGAGGACCCTGGAACCACAAGGGAGAAGAGCGGAGTGTGGGACCATACCCAGAGAAGCAATGATGCCAGAAATGGAGGCAGAGATGATGACGTGGAGAGATAAAGCAGCTGGACTCAGTGAGGGAGAGGGGCTGTGTGCTGACGACTGGGGGGGAGGCTAACAGGGTGTACCCTATGGTTGTTTGAAGGGTTATATATTCCTGAGTGCTTCGGTGTACATAAAAACAAAACAAAACAAAAAAACAGAGGCAATGGAAGCAAATGCTGTTGAATGATGATGCATGGAGGGGACTGTAATCATTATAATGAAATGAAATAGGATAGGATGAATGTAAAGCTGATGTTCTCCCATGTAAACTGTCACTCAATTCACAATAAAAACTTAAAAATTAAAATAAAAAAGAAACACCCTGAGCCAAACTGACCCCCTATAAAAACCAATGAAAACACCTTATGAATAGCAGAGAAACACTGTCAGATATAGTGCCAGAAAATGAGTCCCTCATGGTGGAAGTCACTCAAAATGCAACTGAGGAAGTGCTGCCTCCTCAAAGTAGAGTTGACCGTCATCATGCAAATGGAGTATAGCCCATGGCAGTAAAGCCCTTGGGACCTTCATTTGCTGATGGGCACAACTCACAATGAAGAGAAACAGCTGTAAACATCCATTAATAATCAGAACATGGGAATGCATGAAGAACAAATCTAGGAAAATTGGAAACTGTCAAAAATGAAATGTATAAACATGCTCTGAAATGGACTGGTATTTGGTCATTTTGAATCTGACAACCACATGGTTTACTATGCCAGGAATGACAAATTGAAGCACAATGATGATGCATTCACTGTCAAAAAGAACATCTCCAGATGGAGAACTTCCAGAGGTTTAAACCAGATTCAGAAGAGGATGTGGAATGAGGGATATCATTGCTGATGTCCGATGGATCTTGGCTGAAAACAGAGAATATGAGAAAGATATTTACCTGTGCTTTATTGACTATGCAAAGGCTTTCAGTAGTGTGGATCATGACAAGCTATGGACAACACTGCGAGGTATGAGTATTCTGGA
>NW_006408551.1:20849715-20860779 GCF_000296735.1 Chrysochloris asiatica | reverse complement strand
TCCTTGGAGGCCAGGATGGCCAAACTTCGCCTCTCATACTTCGGACATATTTTCAGGAGGGACCAGTCGCTGGAGAAGGATATCATGCTTGGTAAGGTGTAGAGTCAGAGAAAAAAGAGGAAGACCCCCAGCAAGATGGATTGGCAAAATGGCAGCATTAATGGGCTCAAGTGTGGTAACAATTGTGAGGTTGGCTCAGGACCAGGCAGTGTTTCACTCTGTTGTACATAGGGTCGCTATGAGTTGGTACTGACTAGGTGGCACCTAACAACAACAAAAGTGTCCCAACATTCATGTTTTAATCTGCTAATGAGGAATGTTTTCCCAAACCAGTGGTTTTCAAACTTTCTAGATTCCCTGAACCCTTGCACTGGCCCCATACTGCCCCATGAGGGCTGGCACTTGTCAGTATGTGTGTGTGTGTGTGTGTGTGTGTGTGTGTGTGTGTGTGTGTGTGTGTGTTTTCGCACCCATCACAAACTACCTCTCAAGTGAACTCCTTATTTTCCCCAGGACGGACAGGACCCATCCCATCTTTCCAGAAGGAGTTCTTTTAGGAAAAGAGAACTGAATTTTGGTCTAGTGACTATTGGAGGGGAGAGTAAGATTTAGAATAGTGGCTTGTTTTCTCCAGGATATTTTCTGTTTTAAATTTCACTATGTTTAAGTCCCATCTGTCATATACATTTGATGGGAAATTTTCTTGAATTCATATCTGACAGCACTTTAAGCTAATCACTATGAGTTGGAACTGACTCTATGGTACTTAAAACAAAATAAAACAAGGAAAAACAGTTAATAAGACCATTATTCCAATTTACACAGCAACCACTAACACCAAAGATAAAGAAATCAAAGATTTTTACCAACTTCTTCAAACTGAAATTGATCAAACATGCAATCAAGATGCATTGATAATTATTGGTGATTGGAATGCAAACTTTGGAAACAAAGGCAAAGGATCAGTAAGTGTAAAACAACTTTGCTGATAGAAACAACTCTGGAGAGCTCATGGTAGAATTTTGCAAGATCAACAACTTACTGATTGCAAATATCTTTTTTCAACAATATAAACAGCTCTGATAGCACAATGATTAAGCACTCAGCTACTAATCAAAAGTTCAGCAATTCAAACCCACCACCTGCTCTGAAAGAAAGATACGGTAGTCTACTTCTGTAGAGATTTTTAGTCTTAGAAACTCAATGAGGCAATTCTTCTCTGTCCTACAGGATTGCTCAATGACAGTGCGGTTTTTTGCTAGTTTGTTTTTTATACGTGTAGAACTCAACGAATGGACTACACAGGAATCAACTCTATTACATCTATGGAAAAAGGTGATATAAAAGCTCAATACCATCAGTCAGAACTAGACCGGTGGCTAACTGTAGACTAGACCATCAATTGTTCATATGCAAGTTTAAGGTGAAGCTGAAGAAAATTAAAACAAATCCACAAGAGACAAAGTATAACCTTGAGTACGTTGTTGTTGTTATGTGCCGTGGAGTTGGTGCTGACTCATAGCGACCCTGTACAGGGTTTCCGAGGCTGTAAATCTTTACGGGAGCAGAAAGCCTCATCTTTCTCCCGCAGAACAGCTCGTAGTTTCGAACTGCTGACCTTGCAGTTCGCAGCCCGATTCATAACCACTATACTACCAGAGCGCTTCAGTAATAGATTTGATGTATTGAACGCTAATTGAAGACCAGATGAGTTGTGGGATGACAAGGACACCATGCACAAAGAAAACAAAAGGAAAAAAAGAAAAGAACAAAATTGACGTCAGAAGACACGCTGAAATTTTGTTCTTGAACCCAGAATATCTACAGCAAATGGGAAAAGAAAAGGATGATGAAGTAAAAGAAGTGCTGACAAAATTTCATAGGCAGACTGATTGAATGTACAAAGACTTGGAACTAGAAAACCAAAAAGGGAAGAACATGCTCAGCGTTTCACAAACTGAAAGAACTAAAGAAAATAATTCAAATGTCAATTTGCAATTTTAAAGGATTCTATGAGTCCTGGTGTGGTGCTATAGGATAACTATTAGATCACAAGGTCATTTGAGCAGCAAGGTCAGTGATTCCTACTCACTAACCGCTCCTTGGAAACTCTATACAGGGTTGCTATGAGCTGGAACTGACTCGAAAACCCTTAACAACAACATGGGCAAAATACTGAATTACACAGGAAATATCAAAGAAGATCTAAGGAATACACACATTGTACCAAAAAGAACTGGTCAATGTTTCAACCATTTCAGAAAGTAGTATATCAATAAGAACTTGGGTACTCCTGACCTCATGGACAAGGATATAGCCATGGAGGGCTAGAGCTGAAAGAAAGTGAAGCGTTCAGATGATATGAAACGAGGGGAGATGCACAAGAACGCCCAAACTTGAAGACAGTACCCATTTGACTTAGCTTCGATGGTTTGATGATCAGAACTCGACTAGAGGAAGAAAAAAAAAAAAAATTATAAAGGAAACAAGTGTACATTGATACAATTTGATGAACTTGACCTATACTTATGGATGTAGTAGCTCAAAATACCAACCTAGAGGGAAGGAGTCTTCACACCAAGTATTAATCCTATCCTCTCTGTATACAGGGTTGACAGTTGGCTACCTAAAATGGGGGGTCTATAAAGGCACAAAGTGACTGGCTTACAAGTTTTCAAGAGGGAGTTTAGTTTAAGGGTGTGCGGAGGAAGGTAAAATCCCCATTGAATAGTTTTCATCTTGTCTAGACGAGTCTGGTGAAGGAAGATGGGGACAAGATTCTTAAGATTCAGTAGTGAGTAATTCTTATCATGACTAATTGCAACTGTCACAATTGTAAAGGTAGATGTTTTGTAACAAAAGTATGTGGGGGGCGGGGGGAAGTAGTTAATCTTACAGCCCAGGAACAAAGGACCCTAGGACTACCAAGAGAGAAGAGCATGAGCAGACTGTGGGATCCTATCCAGAAAAGCAAGGAGCTCCAGTAGCGTAGTGGTTACGAATCAGGCTGCAAACCACAAGATCAGCAATTCAAAACTACCAGCTGCTCTGCGGGAGAAAGATGAGGTTTTCTGCTCCCATAAAGATTTATAGCTTTGGAAACCCTGTTCAGGGTTGCTATGGGTCAGAACCAACTCATCGGCACTTAACAACAACATCCAGAAAAGCAGCAACACCAGAGATGGAGACAGAGATGAGGATATGGAGAGATAGAGCAGCTGAGGACCCTTAGACTCATGGAAACAGAAAAGCTGTGTTCTGGTGGCCAAGAGGTAGGTTTGCAGAATGTGTCCTTTAGTTGTTTAAATGATTGTATATTCCTGAGTGTTTTTGTGTCTGTCCTCCCCAACCCCAGAAAAAAAAAAAAAAAACACACAGAGGGAATAGAAGCAAATACTGTTGAATGATGATGCACAGAGGAGATTATAATCATTGCAGTGAAATGATAAGTGTAAAACCGATGTTCTCCCATGTAAACTATCACTCAATTCACAATAATAACTTTTAAAAAAAGAATAGATGGTACTGAAGGAAGAAATCTAAGCTACACTGAAGGCATGGGTGAAAAATAAGGTTCCAGGAACTGACAGCATATCAACTGTAAAATTCAACAAATGGATGTAAGACTGGAAGTGCTCACTCGTGATATGCCAAGAAATTTGGAAAACAGCTATCTGGCCAACCAACTAAAAGAGATCCATATTCATGCCCATTTCAAAGAAAGTTGGTTCAACAGGATGCAGAAATTATTAAACAATGTCATTAATATGACACACAAGTAAAATTATGCTGAAGATAATTAAAAAATGATTGACAGGGAACTGTCAGAAATTCAGGCTGGATTCAGAATAGGACATAGAACCATATCTGATATCATTACTGATGTCAGATAAATCTTTGCTGAAGACAGAGAATACCAGAAAGATGTTTCCTTGTGCTTTATTGGCTATGTGATGGCACTCAACTATGGGGACCTTTGTTGTTGTTGTTGTTAAGTGCCGTCAAGTCGGTTCCGACCCATAGCGACCCTGTACAGGGTTAGCAAAATATAAATACCTTTGTGAAGATTGGAAATTCCTGAACACTTATGTGGAACCTGTGTGGAACCTGTGCACAGAATAAGAAGCAGTCTTGAAAAGAACAAGGAGATACTGCGTGGTTTAGAACACAAAAAGGTATAAATCAGAGGTGTATTTACTCACCATACTTATTCAATCTGAATGCTGAATGAATAGTCTGAGAAACTGGATTGTGTGAAGAAGAACATGGTATTTGGTTTGGAGGAAGACTTATTAACAATCTTAGGATATAGATACGCAGATGAGGCAGCCTTGCTTGTAAGTGAAGCGGACTTAAAGCACTTCTTGATACAGATCAAAGACAACAATGTTCAGTATGGATTGTACCTCAATGTTAAGAAAACAAAAATCTCCACAAATGGACAGTAAACAACACTGTCCATACCACTGAAGTTGTCAAGGATTTCATTTTACTTAGATCCATAATCAACGCCGATAAAACAGCAGTCAAGAAATCAAACGATGTATTGTATAGAGTAAATCTGTCGCCAAAGACCCCTTTAACATGTTAAAAAGCAAAGCCAAGGTACCTTCAATTGCCTTATATGAATGTGAAAGCTGGACAATGAATAAGAAAAGCCGAACAATTGATGCCTTTAAATCATGGTGCTGGCAAAGAACAGTGACTACAGCACGGTCTGCCAAAAAAAACCAAACGAACAAATCTGTGCTAGAAGAAATACTCGTTATAATAAAAGTATAATAATAATAAAAAGAATACTCTTTAGTCTGATGCTCTTTAGAAGCGAGGATGGCAAAATTTATCTCTCATACTTCGGACATGTGAGGGACCAGTCCCTGGAGAAGGATATCATGCTTGGTAAAGTGGAGGGTCAGCGTGGAAGATCTCCAACGAGATGGATTGGCACAGTGGCAGCAGCAATGGGCACCTAACAACGACAAAGCACTTAAAAATTCTAAGCAGGCATACAAACTTTTCTTTAAATTCCATGAGATTAGGGCTGGGGAGTCTGACGCGGCTGTGCCATTGGGGCTGGCGCCGGAGTTTGGGGTGCCCGGACTGTCGTCGCGCCCGGGGCTCCGAGTGAGTTGGAGCGTGCTCACCAGCACCTCCCAACGCAGGAAACTCGCTGCGGTCGGAGAAACACCCAACGCCAGCGATCCCTGAGCTGACACCTTGCACCTCTCTTAGCAGCCTAGGAGAGAGCACGTGTCCAATCTGGGATACCAGGAGAGGATGACAGCTGCAACTCGGGTCTCCAGCAACTTCTCGCTACTCATCCCCCCTTGTCGCCACGCTCCAAACCAAGCACAGGACGGGGGAACTGCTTGCCCAAGTAGGTGCAAAGGCCGAGGAGGCACTGGAGCCACAGGTTCGGTCCCGCCCCGAGGAAACTCGCGGCGCCTGAGTGGGCCGGCTCCACGTCCGTCAAATGCCTGGGGCGGGGCCCCAGAGCCCCCGCCCCCCCACACCCAACCCCCGGCCCGGCTATAATGTCGGGACCTTAGGGGGGCGGTGGCTACTGGCGGCTGAGATGCTCGCCGGGGCCGGGGTGAGGTTGAGGGCGCGCGGGGCCGGGCGCAGCTGCTGCAACTGCTGGGCGGCGGCGGGCGGGGAGACGGCGGACGGAGGAGAGGGAGGGACGGGCGGGACGCAGGGCTCTGGAAGCTGCGGTACTCTCGGTCACGGGTTGCGTTCCTGACTCCCCAAGGTGTCTTCCAACTTTTACAGTTTTAGGAAGCAGGGAGCATTCGTAGCAGGAAACCCCGAGTCCTGAGCCGGACTGTAATGCTGTCTGCTCTCAGCTTGATAATTATTTTTATTCATCTCTAGAACATGGACTTCGCTCGCCTCTGGTTAGGGCTGCTGCTGCCTTTGGTAGCTGCTCTGGATTTCAACTACCACCACCAGGAAGCGATGGAAGCGTTTTTGAAGAATGTTGCCAACAACTACAGTTCTATCACTTACTTACACAGTATTGGGAAATCTGTCAAAGGTAGGGTCCTGCTCGTGCACACTTTCCCAAATCCTTCCAAACGTCCCTTCCATTCATTAAATATGCCTCAACTTCTTGTCCCCTTTCCATGAAACTACTCTGAAGGGCTCCAAGGGGGGGTAAACCAGCGCCTTATATGCAGATAGTTTTCTGCTCTTGTTTGTTGTTTTGTCTTACTTTGTTGTTTTGTTTTGTTGGGGGAGTAGGGGTAAAGACCCCGAGTTTTAACATCTCTGTTGTAATTCCCTGTCAACGAGTCCTTTGCATGATTGGAGTTCTTTCATTTTGGATCTTGGAGACCTTGGTCATCTGGGATCTGTGTTTTAGTCCCTTTTCAAGATACACTTCTCCCGAGGAAGTCCATGTATATCCATCTCAAGTTTCCCTTTTTGTTGGCTTCTTTAAATATGACTCAGACAATTAGGATCATTTCTTCAAGTTTCTTTTAGATTAAAATAGTACAGTTCTGTTGGTAAGATTTGTGTGGTGTATAATTAGCCCTATGGTTTCAAGTTGGGGTGGGGAGAGTGACTCTAATGCTGATTAAAGGCTGTTTTTTTAAATGTATGTATTTGGAGAAGCCCATTGCTGGAGAGTAAGAAATGTGCTTTAGACCCAGTGATTGGTACTGTGTTAGCATTTTCACAAGTTCTCACTTAGTTGTGGCAATGTCTTAATATAGAAATTATATACATTAAGTAATTCTCACTTTTATAGATAGGAAATTAGAATCACAAAGAAATTAAATATTTCACTCAAGATTACCCAGATGGTGAGTTTTATAGCCAGGATTAGAACTGAGATCATTTAATTCTAGGCTTAGATGGTTGGGGGACAAGGCAAATAATTTTATCAGCTATTATTATTTCTTAACCCTCTTTTATTATGTTGTTATGACAAAGAAGTTACCAAAAAAATGTAATGCTTCTATCAAAAGATGTATAAAGTTGTTGCGATTTAGATCTCGATTCTTTGTAAAATGTACTCAAACACTATCTGAACTCTAACTCTGAGTTTTTGAGTCAACTGGGAGTCACTTAATTACCATATTTTAAATGATTGTTTGAATTATGACCACAGTTTTTATATTAAAGAAGTATTACCTAAATATATGTAAATGCAATGCAAAATAAAAATCCTAGGCTGTGTATGTAATGGTAACTTTGTTTTAAAATAACATTGCCTAAGAATTGGTGTCAGAATTTCTCTATGTTGCTCTATAACCCAACTTTGTAGAGGTTGGATGTGTGAGACATTGTATCCTGAATCAGCGTATTTCAACCTTTTGAAAGAATTTTCCTTTAGGGCTAGAGTAGAGTAATTAAAAACAATCTAAGAATACTAATTATTTTAATAAAAGAAATGTAAAACACAACTAGCTTGAATTATTGGTCAGTCATTCAAATCACAAGATGATGAGGATGTTGTTAATTTTATGTACTAAATGATTTAGTAAATTTTTATGTTTTCAAACACAAAGTACTTGTGAAAGAAAGTTGGAGAGTCTCTTTCCTAATGGGATTCAGGTATTCTGTTCTATCCAGGATATCAAACCACATTAAAATGAAAAGCAGCAGACTTATTTTTAATTTGTATGCACTCTTGTGGTTGGTGAAAGGATTGAGAGGTTGTCATGTAAAAGTAAAATCTGACACTGGTGGTTAAATGTTTGTGTTGAGTATATTGATCTGAATAATTACTGGGATTAAGAAAAACCCCAGATCTGTCATTAGATTTCAAGTGATAGGTTAAACTGAATGCTAGTAAGTGGGAATTAGTTGCCAAAATAACCCTGCATGTCAGCATGATAACAATCAGGAGATAGTGCCCCTTTGTTGATGCTCATTTTCCTTGTTGTTGTTGTTGTTAGGTGCCTTAGAGTCAGTTCTGGCTTATAATCACACCCTGTGTAGGGTTTCCAAGGAGCAGCTGGTGAGTTTGAACCACCAACTTTGCCATCCAGTGTTTTATCCCACAGCGCCACACCAGGACTCATTTTCACTAAGACGGGAATTTTCCCTAGCCATCTTGCCTGCTGGTATAGGATAAGTTTGCCTGGCAACTCAAAATTCACCATGTATTCTTTCTTTTTTTCTATTGTGAATGTGGGTACTTTTACCCAGAAAGAAAAGTAACACTCCTATTTGGCAAAATATATTTTTAGTTTTTGTAAATGTACATCACATGTAATTTTATTATTGTAATTAGGGATTATACACATGCTGCTTTTTTTTTTTTTCCATTTAGCATTTTTCTATTACAAATATTTCTCTCAGTTGACCAAGTCTGACGATGTGTTACAAGAGAAAAATGAAGCTTTCTGCGCCTACAAAGATTTTTTTAAAAAAAAACAGAAAAGCCTTAGAAACCTTATACAGGGTAGCTATGAGTCAGAACTAACTGGACAGCATTAACAACTAATATGTTAGGATTTTGTCCTCTTGAGTATGTGAATTTGCTTTCTCATTTAGCTCTTCATGGTATCTGTATGGTTCTGAATATTTCTCTTATAAACAGTGATGTCATAAAACCACTGCTAAATATTATAAACTTAACTTCTATCATAATTGGTGAATGATACTTCTCAATTTTTTGTTTTGAAACTCACACAAAAGTTGAGTATATATTTAACTAGTACCAAGTTACTTTCCAAGAAAGTAGCTTTCCCATATTTATTCAACAGATTTACTGAATCCTCTGCCAGGAGTCTTTAGACCATTTCAGATGCTCAGAAATCTCCCAAGAATGGCTTTAGGTATCATTCTGCTTCTCAGATGTTAAAAGGCATGTACTGGATTTACATATACAGATCTGGCATTGTCTACTGCCCTTGGCTAGATGGAGTTTAGCTGGCCATTTGCCTTTAGAAAAGAACATTGTATATAAAATGTAACCACAACACTTAGTTTTCTGTCATAGTTGATCAGCTCAGTTTCCAAGTCTATTTGCTTGAGATCCTGGATAAAATGCTCATTATAATGCAAATATTGACATATTAATGATTGTTTTTGTTGTTAAGTACCATTAAGCTGGTTCTGACTCACAACAGTCCTATATAGGGAGGGTTTCTGAGGCTGTTCATCTTTGCAGGAGCAGAAAGCGGCATCTTTTTGCCACAGAGCAGCAGGTGGTCTCGAACCACCAAACTTGTGGTTCACAATCCAGTGCTTATCCATTAATTCCCTACTAAGTGGTTGTTGTGGAGTGGTGGTGTGGTGCTGTGGGCTAATATTACATCAGACTGCAAAGTCGTTTGAACTGCATGATCGGTGGTTCAAGCTCACCAGCTGCTCCTTGGAAACCCTATACAGGGTTGCTATGGATCGGAATCGACTCGATGGCACGTGACAACAACAAATGGTTGTTGTTGTTAAGTACCATCGAGTCGATTCCAAGTCATAGCGACCCTGTATAGGGTTTCCAAGGAATGGCTGGTAGGTTTGAACTGCCCAACCTTGTGGTTCAAAATGACCTTGCAGTCCAGTGCATTATCCTATAGCATTACCACAAGTACTCCTTAATGATTAGACATTAAGAAAACCACTAAAGTCTAGGAATTTCAGCTATTGTACATATGCTTGTGATTAAAAGTCATATTGGTTCAACAAGCCTTAACCCGACTCTGGCTTGAAATGCAAAGTTCCTTTGTGAAATATCTAATTGATATCAGCCTGTTTTCATAGCCATTCCAAGTTACTTAAAGACACTGTCTTTTTTCTAGCAAATAAATGATTAAGATTTCTCCTGTATTTGCCAAATTAAATTCTAAAAGAGGAAATTGAGATGAACTATGTAAAAATTAACACAGAATTTTACTGTTTTTTATATATGGTAACCTTTTTTATTCCAAATCTCAAATACTTTAAATTCAAGTGACAATTGGATATGTTTTTTTAACATAATGATGTCACAGCATTGAGTCTTACTATTTGACTGGCACTTTGCATATGTGCCATCAAGTTGGTTTCAACTCACAGCGAATCTGTATAGGGTTTCTGAGGAACGGCTGGTAGGTTTGAACAGCCAACCTTGAGGTTAGCAGTCCAGTGCCTATCCAACAGCGCCAAACCAGGACTTTGCACATGTATCTCATTTAATCATTCTCACAATGGTATGAAATACATTATCCCCTCTCTTCCAGTGTGAAGAATTGAGATTAAGTGAACTGTCCACGGCTAGAAAGTAACAGTAAAGTCACTGGAATCAGTCTGTTTGATGCCAAAGATGGAACCCTTAAGCCTCTTTGTTATAAGGAAAAACTTCTCCAGATACCGTGTATCTTGTCCCTTACCTCTCCCCAATCAATTCTCCCCTTGATTCAGAAAGAGATGACAAGTATCCTCTGTCATCCAAGTCAATCCGCTGCCATTGAGTTGATCCCAACCTTATAAGACAGAATAGAACTGCTCCAAAGAATTTCTGAGGCTGTAAATCTTTACCGAAGCGGCCTCATTTTTCTCCCCCAGAGCGACTGTGGGTTTAAACCTTTCAGATAGTAGCCAAACATTTAACCCACTGTGCCACCAAGGCCCCCGTTTCATCCAAGTAAAGCCTGTATTAAATATTTTTCATGTGTTTAGTGATCTGCTATGGAATTCCTTGGTCCTTTTCCAGGATTCACAGTTTCATCCAAAGCAGTTTGAATTCAACCTTTTATTGTAGAGTTAGAATGTTTTTTTTTTTTCCTTCTATATCAAGACTGTTTGATTATGAGGCAAAAGGAGGAGTCTGGGATTCTGGTTTGGACATTTGTGAAACACCCACCACCTATCAAACTGCCATTTTCTGAGAGATTTGGAACAGTGGTTTTCATCTAGAGCAGTACCGCCCCCTAGGGGGAGTTCTAGGAATGAGGAGGTTTAGGTCATAACGTCAGTCATTCAAGGGGGACATTTACTGGCCTTGAGTCAGAAGTGTTACCTGTCAGCAATGCATGGAATAGTCACATAATGAAAAATTACCCCCTACAATTTTCCAGTGTCCACCAGAAACGAAAAATGTCTGAGCCCAAAACTAAACTCAGTTTT
>NW_006408551.1:20846879-20848638 GCF_000296735.1 Chrysochloris asiatica | reverse complement strand
ATTTACAGCCTCAGAAACCCTGTACATGGTCGCTATGAGTCAGAACTGACTCCACTGCACTTAACAACAACAACAACAACGTGAGTCGGAAACCACTCAACGGCACTTAACAACAGTGATATTAAACAACTACCACTCCTCCTCGTTCCCTAGGAATTAAATATAACATTTGTGGTGCTATAAGAGAAGCTCTCAACCACAAGATGGGTTTGAACTGCAAGACCAGTGGTTCAGACTCAGCAGCCTCTCCTTGGAAACCCTATACAGGGTCACTGTGAGTCGGAACCAACTTGATGGCACTTGAACAACAAATAGTATTTTGATAAGAGGTTCTTAAATCCTCATTTGAGTTTGTGCTCAAATAAAACAGACTCAAGTTTCACATTAAAACTGGGTTTGGTTTTGTTTTCTGAGAACTGTTGCATGTCAGATGGTTTAAAAGGAACTTTTCTGTTCTGTGACCCTTCATATAACATACCTTCCTCAAGCTCAACTGGAGTTTCCATGGCATCAAAAAGATGCTGCAACTTCAAAGAAGTTACCTTTAAACTTGCTCTACAGACTTATTGAGAATTTACTTAGCTAAAGATAAAAGGCTTTCATGGTGAGAATGCAGAGGCATTCATTCATGATAGTGCTTATGCCTTCAAAGAGAGAGGGAATTCAGTAGAAGAAGCCAATGAAATAATCCATCTGTTTGTTTAAATAAAAGAACTTCCAATGCATTGCTTATCCAGTTTTTAAATGTCTATTATAATAATCTCTCTGAGGAAACTAGAACCACGTTTAAAGATCACAAATGAAGAAACATGGACTGACAGTTATCCAAATACATAACTATGACTCCTTTCCTGCAAATGCAATGATGTATCTACAAAGAGTCAGCTGAAATATAATAGAACTTAACAATTTAGAGCAAAGATATTCAAGACCCTTCAACCATTTATCATTTAATTGAGCTCCCCCCCCCAGAACTGGAATCTCCTCACGCTCCTTTTCCTTTGAGTAGTTTTATTTATGCCACATCTGCAAGGCTGGCACCTGGCTTTGTTTGTCTTTGATTCGTAGCCCCTAATATAGAAGAATCAGTCCCTGGACCTCATGTTTGGTATAGTGGAAGGTCCCCAACAAGATGGATTAACACAGTGGTAGCACCATTGGGCTCAAGTGTAAAAACAATTGTACAGGACCAAGCAGTGTTTTGTTCTGTTGTACATAGATTCACTGTGGGTCGGGCCAACTGGACAGCACCTAACAAGTAAGGATTTATTATGTAGCAGGCATTGTAAGCAACAAGGCTGAAGAGTTTTTCAGTGCTCATTACATGAAACAGATGAGTGTAAATGTACTCATTTATATGCTAGCTTATATATTTTTGTTGTTAGTTTCTGTCGAATCGATTCTGACTCATGGTGACCCCATGTGTTCAAGTAAAACAGCTGTATAGGGTTTGCAAGACCTTTCAGAAGTAGCTCACCAGGCCTTTTTTCTGAGGTACCTCTGGGTAGGTTTGAACTGCCAACCTTTCCTTTAATAGTCTAGTTCTTAACCACTTATGCCACTCACCCAGAGTATATTATTATTATTATAGTATTTTAAAAAAACAATTACCATCAGTTTGATGCTGACATATGGTGATCCCCTGGAGTCCTGGTGTGGCGCTGTGTGTTAATGTGTCAGACTGCAAAGTCATTTGAACTGCAAGGTCGGTGGTTCAAGCTCACCAGCTGCTCCTTGGAAACCCTATACAGGGTCGCTA
>NW_006408551.1:20813596-20846074 GCF_000296735.1 Chrysochloris asiatica | reverse complement strand
TAACAACAACAGTATGATGACTTGGAGAGAGATAATTAGACGACTTGATTTTGCTGCTAATCAAGATAAGTCACTGGAATGTAGGAAGAGGCCCCAAAGACTTTAGTGTCCTTCAGCCCATGAAGGACATAATCAAATCATTCACTGACAAGCCTAAAGTGGTTTCCCCCTCACTCGTTGATCACTGACCAAACATATATTATCAGAAAAAAGAGTAAATATAGGAGACGCTTTCCCACTCTCTACCTCCATTAAGCAATAAAAGAGTTCTAAGTAAATATCACTCTTGTTTTTTTTAAATAGCCCAGGAACAATTCTAGTGTCTATTTAGAGAAAACCAAACAAAAAAAAAGACAAAAGGATCATGTGATGAAGCCTCTTATCCCTCAAGAGTTAGGCAGAGATTTGAAACCTCCCAATTTGGAGACTTTTTCCCCCTCCATACTCAGGAATGTTATACAGATTATTACTGAAGACTTTGACTTCTGACTGCGAGCAGTTTAGAAAAGCACAGATTTTGGAAATACACAGGTAAATAAATAGACAGTTGAAGTTATCTTCACATTAATTTTTAGTCCTTATTCAATATTTACTCCCTTACATATTGCTGTAAATGTGAAGTGTAGAAAACTAGAGATGGGGGAATCGCAGAATCATTTCATGTAGGCCAGTTCCATGGGAATCTCCCCATTATTTTTTAATTAGAAAGATTTGTTTACACTTTATAATAATAATATCAATGTACATGGAGTTAAATTTCAAATAAAGTTTGCTCAAATGGGAGAGACATTGTATCTTCTGCTCTCAGGGACTCAGAGGAATAATCTTAACAGTAATACATAGATACAACCCAGCTGGTTTGTGTGCTGATGAACTCCTTTCTATTTCTAAAGAAACAGAGAGGTAACTTGAGAAACACCACATTCTAGCCTTAACAGACGTTTTAGTTGGGCTTGGCTATCTTTTGAGTTTTAAGAACGTGCACTTCTAAATGTATAAAGAGTGTCCAGACTCTGTAGTGGACAGTTCTAGTACATCATGTCAGTTGGTTGCAGAGATACATAAACTCCTTTAAGGCTTGGAAATTTTTGATCATATGACCATTGCTAGGGAGTAAACATCAGTCTCTGTTCCAGGAACTGTACTGGGGAAATACTAGTGAACAAACAGGTCTCTGTTCTGGTGTTTCTTACACATGCTAGTAAGAGAGACAAATGAAAAACAAGCTAAGTGCAGATTTCATCATTGCTATGAAGCAAATAAATGGAGTCCTTGAGTGGCACAATTGACTAAGCACTCAACTGCTAACCTAAAGGTTGGTTGATCAAACCTACTCCAAGGTGTTTCAAATGAAAGGACTGGAGATTTGCTTCATTCGCAGCCTTGAAAATCCATGTGGAACTCAGTTCTACTCTTCAACATACCTGGGCCAACATCAGTTAGAGTCAACTTGGTGGCAATTGGTTTGATTTGGTTTTCGGTTTTTGATGAAGCAAATAAACAGTTTAATGTAATGGAGAGTAACAAGCATTCCAGAATGTAATTCAATGAGGGCAGGGAATCTATCTTGGTAATCACAATTCTTGGTACCTAGAACATAGCAGTTACTATTTGAAAGAATGTTGTATGGAAAGAATGTGATATTGAAAGACCAATGGGAGGCTGGTTTACAAAGTGTGAACAGAGAAGCCCTCCTTGAGAAAATAGTAGATTGGAGCCAAGATCTGAAAGAAGAGAAGGAACTGGCTCTTTCAGACTGTCAGTGTACAAAGGAGCAGCAAGCACAGAGGCTTTGAGGTAGAGACGGCTTTCTGAATTCTAAGAATTGAAATGAAACCAGTGTTGCTGGAGCATAGTGAAGGAGGGAAGTTGAGGAAGTTGGAGAAATGTTCAGGGGATAGATCGATCATAGAAGGTATTATAAGCCAATTCAGACATAAGGAGTTTGAGTTCTGTTCAGATGATAATGGGAAACCATTAAAGGTGTTAAACAGAGGCTTGGTACAATCTGATGTTGTTCTTATTAGCTGCCATCAAGTTGGTCCCTAATTCATGGTGATCCCAAGCACAAGAGACTTATGATCCAAAGGATTTTCATTGTCTGACTTTCAGAAGTAGAATTGTTGGTGTTTTTTCCTAGCTCATCTTAGTCTGGAAGGTCAACTGAAACCTGTTCAACATCATAGCAAACATACAAACCTTTATTGACAGACTGTGCTTTGTTGTTGTTATGTGCCATGGAGTCGGTTCCGACTCATAGTGACCCTGTACAGGGTTTCCGAGGCTGTAAATCTTTACGGGAGCAGAAAGCCTCATCTTTCACCCGTGGAACAGCTGACCCTGAGGTTCACAGCCCGATTCGTAACCACTACGCTACTAGAGCTCCTTAGACTGCTTTGGGTGCATGGCATTGGTCATCAAACTCAAGGTCACCCATAAGGAAGGTGAGAGTTCTACCACTGAACCTTCACCACCCTCAGTCTGATGTAGATTTGGAAAAAACACCATCTGACTGGTGAATAGAGGATTAAGTAGAAGGGGAAAGAAGAGAAGCAGGGAGAATAATCCAATCATAGTAGTCTAGGCAAATGTTAATGATAGTGATTGAACTAAGATGTCATATTAGAAATAGATGCAGGGTTGGAATATTTAAGGAAAGGAAACATCAAGGATCACCCTTAGATTTATGCTTGAAAAGCTGAGTGTATGACGTGTTATTTACCAAGATGAGAAAAACTGAAGAGGAGAGGTTTGGCACAAAATCAAAAGCTCAAATTTGGGATTCTTTGTTTTTGTTTTTTAAATTGTTTTGTTTTTAAGTATGAATTATTTAGTAGACATCCCATGGGATGTCAAGTGGACAGTTGGGTATGGATGAAAAGCTCAAGGGAAAAGTTTGGCTGCAGAAATAAACTCAGGCGTCATCAATATGTACATGGTATTGAACCCCTCAGGATAATAAAATACCCTAATGAGAGAGTGCAGATAAAGAAAAGGTAGCCAGTAGAGAGTTACAGGATTCCAACATTTGAAAGTCTGCTAGACTATAGCACTCAACAAAGAAGATGGAGAAAAAAAATTGGAAATGAGACTGAAGGAAGACTAAGAGCTATCTTAGAAGCCAAGAAAGAGTAGTGATTCAAGGAGCCTGTTTCAGGGGTCCCTCCATTTACTAGTGATTCATGGGAAGGACTTGTACAACTCAACATACATTTATATTCACAGCTAGGATTTAATACAGCAATGGATTTGGTATAGGAACAGAAGATTAAAGATATACATAGGCAAAGACTAAAAAGATCAGCTTGGGTAATCTTGTCCTTCTCTGTGGGGATCACATGGATGCAAAAGGGCTCCACTAGAAACGCCTATTCAAGACTTGGGAGTCCAGAGCTCCTAAAGGAAGCTGAACACATACTTAGGTGCAGACCCCAAACTAGGTACCAAGTGCATATCATGACTCTTCATGTTTACTTTAAACAATGGTGAAAGGTTGAGACATCTGACCCATCAAATAACATCACTAGGAGTTTAGTAACCAGAGTTTGGTCACAGACCATGTGACCATTGCCACAATTCCAAGTATCCCCAGAGAGAAGCAAGAAGTGAGTAAAACAAGCCAACTGTGTTAACTCTTTTGTCACAGAGTTATGTCTACCATGGCTCAAAAATGAGAGTCATACATGTCCCAAAGTAAAAGGAGGCTTTAAAAAGTCTGTGGGGGAAATTCCATTATCTTTCAATTCCATTTCCACAGACTTCTTGGAGCCCCCTCATGTGTCAGTGAAATCCTACTACTCTCTAGACAGATCCATTCAATTTATTAAGAAAACATTTATCGATTATCTAGAATAGTCTGTGTCAGGTGCTGTTAGCACTAACAATACAAAAAGTCAAGGATTTAGACATGGTTCCTGCCTTCATGGAGTTGACAATATGAGGGTTGGGTAAAAGAGGAGAAATATACAATTGACACAGATGTGATTATCTCTGTAGGCTTATTTATTGCAGAAGGACATACCATAGCTGAATCCTAAAGGTTTAACAGAAGTCAGATGTAAAGAAGAAGACAAGACAATAGCATGGCCAAAGGTTTGGACATGAAAGAACACTTTGACCATAAGAACAAAAACTCTCAGTGAGTGGAGAGCAAAGAGTGACGGGACAAAATGAAGAGGCCAGTAGGCTGGGTCAAATCATGGAAGACCCTGAAAACTGTGTTCAAGAATTTACTTCATCCAAGGAGATAGGCATTCTGGGCCTTTGTGCTTGAACAGATGCTAAAGAATTGTTATCTTGATTTAAACTTCTCTGGTAATTTTACAGTTCATTTTGATTTACAATAGAGAATTCCTTCAAGAAATGTGCTTGACAGTCATTTTTTGGAATAAAAAACAGTGATAAAATACAAATACAGTAATGGTAAGTTAACCAGAGCACCAACAAAATGTGATGTTAAGTGTGTGAGAAAATTAACAGTTCTTTACGGCTTTCAGTGTGAAGAGTTTTCTATTTAAACATCCTAATTGGATCCAGTGTTCACTATATCAAAGATCATTTATTTTTATGTGTTGTTGTTATGTGCCGTGAAGTCGGTTCCAACTCATAGCAACCCTATGCAAGGTTTCTGAGGCTGTATATTTTTACAGGAGCAGAAAGCCTCATCTTTCTCCCACAGAACAGCTGGTAGTTTTGAACTGCTGACCGGAGATTAGCAGCCCGATTTGAAACTACTACACTACCAGAGGTCCTTATTTTTATGTGTAGAATTCATTAAGAACATTTCATCAGACATAGTCTTTTTCTCTTCTGCCCTCACACAACACAGCTCATAAATGGAATGGTTTTTGGTTTTTTTAGTCAGAAATTTTGGCAACTTCTCTGAGTGCCAAACATATAAAACTGATAAACATTAATTATCAGAAATGCCAGAGTATCTAGGAACAAGTACTTTAGATTTAAAATTAATTTGGGAGAACAATGGCTATTATCGATTATGACCACTTGTATTTTGAGGCAGAACTTGAAAAGGACCTCAGTCTGGTCTCCCTTTCTAGGTAAGCTGTTCAAGAGGAGCAGCCCCAACCCCACTGCCACTGAGTTGATTTCAACCTGTAGAAACCCTATAGGACAGACTAGAACTGCTTCCTAGAGTTTCAGAGATTGTCAATCTTTATGAGAACAGATGGCCTCATATATCTTACAAGGAGCGTTATGGGTTACAACTGCTAATCTTGAGGTTAGCAGTCCAGTATGTAACCCACGACACGATCAGGACCTCTTAAAAGGAGCAGAGAGAATGGGAAAAGAAAAAAAAAAAAAAAAAAAAATGCAACTGCTGTGCATTCAACACCTATAATGTGCCATGCACTGTGCTGGGCCTCCTACAGATTTTCTGACTTAAGATTTCTACATTACCATTTTACAGATGAGAGTAATAGGTATTATAGATAAGGAAACTGATGACCCAAAATTGTATCTTGATAACTGATAGTGTTGAAGCATTCATCTTAATCTGTTTTTTAGTAATTCATTTATATGTTCATTCAAGAAATATGCATTGAGCACCTACTGTATACCAGCCCCAAGGTTGGAGGATGTAAAGAACAAGACCTGGCCCTACCTCTTCTGGAACTAGAGTCAGGAAACTTTACACCCAATCACCAGAAGCACTTTAATAGGACAGGGCCTGGAGTATGCTTGGTAAAGTTGAGAAAGGCTTATCAAAGGAGCTGGTGTTTGAACAAAGTTTTGAGTGCTATCAAGCCAAGAGGTAAAGGGATAGATAGGTAAAGTAAACCATGGACCAAGATACCAAGACAGAAAGCACATGACTTGCTTATATAAGGGAGCTTCAAAGAGTTCATGAAAGAATTCCATTGTCTTTTCATTCCATTTTCCCACAAACTTTTGAAGCCCCCTTATACTTACAGCAAGAGCCTAACGAGTGTGCTGAGATTGTACTGCAAGAAGCAGATAGAGCTTGTGTGTTAAGAGTTGGAACTTTACTAGTATACTTGATCAAGAATGGTGATTTAATGGCAAATTCTAAAATATCTCAGCAACAAAGTTCTTAGTCTGTGCTCACTAGACTATCCAAAGTTTTAGAAGGTTTTTGTCATTGTGGTGTTTTTGTTTTGTTTTGAGACAGAATATTCAAAGAACAGTGATAAACAGGAAAAGTATTTTGACTCACGTAACTTTTCACTAAAATTGGCAATATTTGTAACCCTGTGGGAACTTTTTCCATAGGACATTCTGTGCTCTGTCCTTGGGAAACTGTTTTGTTTTTTTGTTTTTTTTTTAATAAAAAAGGGTGTTTGGGGATAGTAATAAAAGTTGTACTGATTATTGAATGCTTACTGCATTCTACTTTATATGTATTATTTTTAATCTTCACATCTGTCCTGTGAATTGGGTAGCGCTATTCTATTCTATAAGAGCTCTGGTAGCGTAGTTGTTACAAGTTGGGCTGCTAACCTGAAGGTCAGTAATTTGAAACTACCAGCCGTTTTGCAGGAGAAAGGGTTTACAACCTCAGAAGCCCTATGCAGGGTCACTATGGGTCGGAACTGACACCATGGCACACCACCACCACCATTCTACTCTGTAGAATAAACACTGGACTGCTAACCAAAAGGTTGCCAGTTCAAACCCACTAGCTGCTCCTGGGAACCCTATACAGGGTCGCCCTGAGTTGGAACCGACTCCAGGGCATTTACCAGCAACGTTCTATTCTGAATTGACTTGAAGGCTACTTGGTGTTGTTATTTGTATTTTACACAAGGGAACCCAAAACTCATGGGAAAAAGTAGTATCTGCTAGCAAGTGTCAGAGCTGGGAATTCAAACCCAACTCTTTCAAGATTCAAAGTCTCCATTTTTCCAGTTTTCAAATGGGTCTCCAGAAGCCGAAAGAGTCTGTGGAAGTGCCTTGAGCAAGTTCAGTAGGTAAGAAGACAGTATAGACAGCATGGGGCTCCATTCCTTAAACCAGAGCAGCTGCACTCCAACTTTTTTATGCTAAGTTCTCATGTAAGCTTTTATTGGAATAAAGGTTCCACTGTCAAAGGGACAAGGTCCCTAGGTGGCACAAGTGGTTTGCCATCAGCTGCTAACTGAGAGGTTGACAGTTGAAATCAACCCAGCAGTTCCATGGAAGAAGTATTCTACAAACTGCTTGCATAAAGATGATTTATAGCCAAGGAAGGTCTATGGAGCAGTTCTACATTGTAACACACAGGGTTACCCTAAGTCGGAATCGATTTGATCACAACAGGTTATCAGAGTAGGATAGCATGAAAATGACGGCATTGACCATGGTGCCTTTACAAGTATAATTCGCTATGCCGTAAGCAAGGCATAGTGCAAGTCTCTCTAGGGGAACACCAACAGATACCACTTCCTGCTCTGTGAAATGCTGTGTTCTAGTTAAGAGATCAGGCATGTACATGTGACGCTTTGCAGAGGTTCCCACCAAAACCCATTTAGTTGATTCTAACTCATAGCTCCTCTGTTTAGAGTTTCTGGGACTGTAAATCTTTACGGGAGCAGACAAACCCATCTTCCTCCTATAGAGCAGCTGGTGGGTTTGAACCACCTAGCAGTCCAATGCCTAACCCACCCCACTACCAGAGACCTCTAAAATTGACTGAAATAAGCTTGTATTTGATGTTGTTGTTGTTGTTGTTAGATGCCATCGAGTTGCTACCAACCCATAGCGACCTTATACACAGCAGAACGAAACACTGCCCAATCCTGGGCCAACCTCACTACTGTTGCCACGCTTGAGTCCACCGACGCTGCCACTTGGGCAATCCAATATTAAATATATTCTATATACCACACCAAATGTTAGGAGCTTCAGTTAATAACAAGGTGCCCCAACTGGTCACCAGATTGTTGGGTTAAGCAAAAGATCCCACTGGTGACCCTCCCTACTCTCCCATCCTTCATGTACTATGTGTAAACAGCCTCTCTGAATATCTCAGAAATGCTCAGAAATACTTGGCCACTTCTACTAATTTTCCTGGGCTCAGGAACATCTCTCTTCACAACTGAGATGTAGATGTACAGACTCCATTGATGGATATGGTGGAATGGTAGGATAGGGTAAGATAGATAGAGTAAGGAATCCACCTATCAGAAAGGATGGTAGGAGCTCTGAGGAAAGGCTACACATCGGAGTCAGAGGGGGCAAGAGAACAGGAAAGCACAGAGAGTATCTGAATTTGCCAGACCAGGCTCAACTCTTTCCATGAATCCTGGGAATGAGATGGCCGTACCCTACTCTTGTCATTCCAAGTCCTAGCCTCATCACTAGGACCCCACTTGCTAGAGGAGGACAGTTTTTCTCTGTGTGCTGGAGGTAGAAATAGAAGTGAATTAAGGAAGGAAAATAAAATAATCTTTTTACATTGTATAAATTGGATAAATTAACAGAATACAAGGCTTCCAAAACACCAAGACTTCCTCTGTCGGCAATCCAAACTAAAGGTCCTTTAAGCAATGTTGGCTTACCCAGTAAGAAAGATAAGCATGGGTTTAGTTTTGCTTATTTACTAATCTGTAGTAAACAATTTCAACTTTTTATCATCACATCAAAATTATGCTTGTAAGTATGGCTGGCATCTATCTCTTTCCCAACCAATAGCGTCTTTCTATAGAAATCAAAATCTTTTTTCAGTTTCACAATCCCTGACAGGGATGGAGTACCCAGTAAATTTACTTTGCCCATGTTTACTTTGCTTAGAGGGTAATCTGCCCCTGTCTATAAGGGACATTGTTGTTGTTCAGTCCTATCGAGTTGGTTCTAACTCCAAGCAACTCTGTATAGGGTTTCCAAGGAGCAGCTGGTGAGTATGAACTGCGAGTTCTTATCTTACAGAGCCATACCAAGACTACAAGGGACATACTGTAGTTGTTGTTAAGTGCTGTATAGGGTTTCCAAGGCATAACTGATGGGTGTGAACTGATAACCTTGTGGTTAGCAGTCCAGTGCTTATCCTACAGCACCACATCAAGACTCCAGGGACATATTAAGAAATGGTATAAACTATTCAATCCTAGGGAGAAAACTCTAGGGAAACAGTCTTAAGTTAAACAACTGGAGTACTGCCCAGTAATACTGTGAGCTTTTAAGGTTCCAAAACATATTAGGCTCATAGGAATCATGGAGACGTTTAATAATACTTTCTCTTCTTACAGCCCCTCTTTTTATATAATCTTAGTAACAAGTTATGATCTGGCAGTCATTTTAAAAATAGATTTTTTCATGTTCTGCCATGTAAACTATCACTCAATTCACACAAAAAAAGCTTTAAAAAAAAAAAAAAACATAGATTTTTTTTTAAAAAACTGGGTGAAAGTGAGTATTTGGCAAAGAAATCTTAATTTTAAAAACTTGGTAGGAAAGCGACCTTGGTACTCAAGTAGAGGAACTTTCAGAACAGGAGGAAATACCACATTTATATACACACACATAAATACAGATCTTTGTCAACCATAACAAGGCAATTTAGTATGGTGAAGAACACAGATTGCCTGGTTCAAATCCTTGTTTCACTGTTGGGTAACTGTGGTCTTGGGAGCAAGTTTCTTACCCTCTCTATGCTAGTTTCCTCTTTTGTAAAATGGAAATCATAGTATCTTCCTCTACGCAAAAGACAGCTAGTGACACAGCAGTTAAGCACTCCACTACTAATCAAAAGATTGGCAGTTTGAAACCACCAGCCTCTCTGCTGGAAAAAGATGCAGCAGTCTGTTTCCATAACGATTACAGCTTTGGAAACCCTATCGGGCACTTCACCTGTACCTGTAGGATGGCTGTGAGTCGGAATCAACTCGCACAAGGGGTACTGTTGAGAGGGTGAAATCAGTTAAATGTTAGATAGGCAGAGAATGCCTGACACATAATAAATGCCACCAGTCACTCCTCAGAAACCCTATTCAGGGTTCCTATGAGTCGGAGCGACTCAACTGTATTTAACAACAACATAGAAGGTAATGCTAGAATTGCTATTATATAAATTGTGATAGTTGGCAACTTTCAAGTGTGGTGCTGACATGCTGTGGTGTTTAACATCTTGGGCACCAGGTACAGGGCTAAGAAAATCCATGTACCTATTTACAGCTGCAAGACTCATTTGCAGTGGCGAAGTAATTTGCCCAAGGCCATAAAGCAAGTTCCTGGCAGAGTCAGGCCCAGGAACGCCAAGTCCACTTGGCTTGGCTCCTGCCATAGCTACAGGTTTGGGCTGGCCTCGTTCCTGCCCTCAGATGCCAGCATACTTAATAGTGGCCCGGGCCATACACATGATATCATTCAGGCCAACCCCACCATGTTACAAGAGAGGAAACTGAGGCCATAGAATTGAGTAACTTGGCCGTGATCATCCCCTAATTAGGCTGTAATGTCCCGATTAAGAAATTAGGTCTAACATTAAGATGAGTTTTCTACTACTTCACAATGACTCATTATACAGGGCCAAACTGTCAGGCCCTATTGCAAAAAAAACTCAGTGTGTCAGTTACTGTCCTGATTTCTTAGGGCTACAATAACAGAAATGCCACACAGTAAGAAGCTTTAGCAAACAGAAATTTATTTTCTCACAATTTAGCAGACTAGAAGTCTGAATTCAAGACTCTAAGGGGGAAGGCGTTTCTCTCTCTCTCAATACTGGGCTAATAAGGTGCTTGTTCCTTTTCAGCTTCTGTTCCTTGGCAGTCTCCATGTGGCCTGGGATCTGTCTTACCCCATGTTTCCTTAATCTACTCCTTTAAAAAAAAATCTCAGAATAGATGGATTTAAGACCTACCCTGCACTAATACTGCTACATTGACAGAACAAAGAAAACCTATCCCCAAATGGGATTATAACCACAGGTATTGTTGTTGTTGTTGTTAAGTGCCATCGAGTCGGTTCCGACCCATAGCGACCCTGTACAGGGTTTCTGAGGGTGTAAATCTTTATGGGAGTAGAAAGCCTCATCTTTCTCCCGTGGAGCGGCTGGTAGTTTCGAACCGCTGACCTTAAGGTTCGCAGCCCAATTCGTAACCACTACGCTACCAGAGCTCCTCAACCACAGGTATAGGAGTGAAAATTTACAACACATCATTTTAGGGGATACAATGCAATCCTTAACAGTTATCAGACAACTGTACTATTGAGACTTAGTATATGTGTGCTCAGATTTGTTGTTCTTGCTAGGGGCCATCGAGTTGGCATGGACTCATACCAACCCTACGCACAGCAGAACGAAACAATGCCTGATCCTGGGCCAACGTCACTACAGTTGCCACTCTTGAGTCCATCGGTGCTGCCATTTGGCCATTCCATCTCATTGGGGGTCTTCCTCTTTTTCTCTGACCCTCCACCTTACCAAACATGATATCTTTCTCCAGTGACTGGTCCCTCCTGACAATATGTCCAAAGTATGAGAGACAAAGTTTGGTCATCCTGGCCACCAAGGAGCACTCTGGCTGTACTTCTTCCAAATTGGATCTATTGGTTCTTTTGGCAGCCCATGGCATTGTCAATATCCTTCTCCAACACCATAACTCAAACGCATCAATTCCTCTACGGTCTTCCTTATTTCACTGTCCAGCTTTCACATGCATATGAGGTTATTGAAAATACCATGGCTTGGGTCAGGCGCACCTTAGTCCTCAAGCTGACATCTTTGCTCTTCAACACTTTAAAAAGGTCTTGTGCAGCAGATTTGCCTAATGCAATATATCATTTGATTTCTTGACTGCTGTTTCCATGAGTGTTGATAATTGATCCAAGAAGAATGAAGTCCTTGACAACTTCAATCTTTTCTCCATTGATAAGAATGTTGTTTAATGGTCCAGTGGTAAGGATTTTTGTTTTCTTTACACTGAGATGTAATCCATACCAAAGGCTGTGCTCTGTGATCTTCATCAGTAAATGTTTTAAGTCCTCTTTACTTTCAGCAAGCAAGGTTGTGTCATCTGCATATCACAGGTTGTTAATGAGTTTTCCTCCAATCCTGATGCCATGTTTTTCTTCATATTACCCAGCTTCTCAGATTATTTGCTCATCCTTCTGTATGAATAAGTATGGTGAAAGAATACAACCTGTTGCACACCTTTCTTAATTTTAAACCATTCAGTGTTCAGATACTGGGTGGCAAATCACCCTTTACTTTTATTGGCTGATATTTACATTCTTGGCAATGTGAACAGACATAGGAAACGAGAAGGATATTTGTTTTTCCACTTTTAAATTTGCTTTGGAAAAGCTTCTATCCCTTTAAGTGGTTTAGAATTCATGTTCAACATAATTAGTACAATGACGTAATGGACCACATGAATATCGGTCTTCAAGACCCTGAGACCAGAAGAACTAGATGGTACTAAGCTACCTACCAACTGCTCTGAAAGAGATCACATTTGAAGGCCCTGAATAGAGTAGGAACAAAACTCAAAACCATAAAAAAAGACCAGGCTTACTAGTTGGATAAAGATTGGTGGAATCCTGAGGCCATAGCCCTTAGTCACCTCTCAGGTCTGGAAATAAACTAATCTTGTGGTTCAGTTGTCAGCCAAACAATAGATAGGTTCTACCAGGAACAGTAGTACTAGTGAAGTACACACACCTAAGAGTAATCAACCATTTGAGATCAAAAGGGCAGCATTGATCCAAGGACAACATTCAGAAACGTTAGGAAAATGAAGCACAAGAAGGAAGCAGGATAGATGATGTTACATCGAGGGCAATGCAATCACTTGAGATGAAACAAAGTATGTGTGAATTGCTTAATGTAAACGTGATAATCTGCTCTGTAAACCTTCACTTAATTCATAATAAAAAGGCTAAAGATGTTTTTCATGGTTAACAATAGTGTCGTCATCTTGCTCTCTTTCTTTTTTCACAAATCCTCTTCTCAACAATCCTTGGCAGATGAAAACTTTCTATCCTTTAGAAACAAAGAGAAAAATATGTACCAGGATCAAAAGGGAATTGATAAGTGTATTCTATATCCATTTAGTGGACCTTTATGAGAGAATGAAGAGTCCTGTGGTACAGTGGTTAAGTGTTCCACTGCTAACCCAAAAGGTCAGCAGTTCTAACCCCCAGCCCTGCCACAGACAAAGATGTGCAATCTGCTTTTGTAAAGATTACAGCTTCGGAAGCCCTTTGGCAGTTCTGCTTTATCCCACAGGGTCACAATGAATTGACTCAGGGCAATAGGTGTCGTCAGAGTTTGCTTTTTATAAAGAATGAGGTTAAGTCTGTTATGTTTTCATTTGAAAAAAATGTTGAAAATATATTGGGAAGTTAAAAAAAGTAAGATACTAAGTAGTAGTTACATATATATATGTACAGATATATATATGTTGTTGCTAAGTGCCATCCAGTCAGTTTCAACTCATAATGACCCTGTGTAGGGTTTCTGGGAAGTAGCTGGTGGGTTTGAACCACCAACTTTGCAGTTGAAACCAACCTTGTGCTCCAGGGCTTTATCCTAAAGTGCCACACCAGAACTCCATATTCATACATATGTGTGTGTGTGTGTATATATATATATATATATATATATAGAGAGAGAGAGAGAGAGAGAGAGAGAGAGAGTCCAGGTGTGGCACTATAGGCTATGCAACTGACTGTAACATAGCTGCAAGGTTGGCATTTCAAATCCACCAGCTGCTCCCCGGAAACCCTATACAGAGTCACTGTGATTTCGAACCGACTGTACGGCACTTAACAACAACAAAAACATACATGGAAAAACTTCAGAAAGTTCATGGAAAAATTCCATTTTCCCCAAAACTTTGTGAATCCCCCTCGTGTGAATCCCCCTCGTGTGTGTGTGTGTGTGTGTGGTGTCTATGTGCAGAAAAAACAAAGAGGAATATACACCAAACTACTTATAAATCTGTTTGTTCTTTGGGGACAGGGTGTTAGTGGTGGTGTTGGTATGCCTCGAGTCGATTCTAACTCATTGTGACCCTGTATAGGGTTTCCAAAGTTATAAATCTTTACAGCAGCAAAAAAAACCTCATCTTGCTCCTGAGGAGTGACCAGTGGACTCAAACTGTGCCCTTGCGGTTAGCAGCCCAGTGCATAGCCTACTATGCTACCAGGGTTCCTTGGAGAGAGGGTGGAGACACAGAAACTTTCTTACTGGGTTCTTTTTATTAATAAAACAATAGTTGAATTTATGTTTATTATTACAAACAGTTCTTGAATACATTATCCTTATTTGCATTTAATACAATATAAAGCTAAAGAAATCCTGACTATCCCTTTCCAGAATCCTTGCCAAATAAACTCCTGTTATTGGTTGAGTATATGTCCAAACTATTTTCTATAAATTTCCATATATGCACATGTCTACAGTTTTGTCTAATGGGTAGGTATTAGTCTGTAAGTCAGCAGCCTGGCTTTTTCACTTATGTGTGTTAGAGCTCAGTTCAGATTTACAGATAAGTTGTTGGGTTCTGTGGAGTTGTATTGGACTCAGCCACCCATATGACAGAGTAGATTGTCCTGTAGGCTTTTTCTTGACTGTAATCTTTAAGGAAGAGTCTGGTGTGGCACTGTAAAATAAACACTGGATCTCAAGGTCTGTTTGAACTGCAAGGTCAGCATTTCAAACTCACCAGCCACTCCTTGGAAACCCTACACAGGGTCGATATGAGTTGGAACCAACTCAATGACACTTAACAACAACAACAATCTTTAAGGAAACAAATATCTAGGTCTTTCTGTCATGTAGCCTCCAAGGAGGTTCTAACCTCCAACCTTTAGGTTAGTAGCTTAGAACTTAACTAGTTGCACCACCAGCACTCCTAAATATATAGAGATAGAGATATAGTACATAACCTCATTATTTTTAACTGTTGCAGACTATTCTAAAGTATGATTTTATTATGGTTTTTCAATCAGTCCCATACTGAGGGTCATTTAAGACATTTATAACTTAGTGACATTTCAGAAAATGTTTCTCTTAAACAAGCATTTGCTCAATATTTTCTCAAGAGCGTTGTTGCTGGTATGTGCCACTGAATCAGTTCCGACGTATAGCAACCTTATACACAACAGAACGAAACACTACTTGGTCCTGCTCCATCCTTACAGTTGTTGTTAGGCCTGAGTCCATTCCTGCTGCCGCTCTCGTTCAGCGTCTCCCTCTTTTTTGCTGACCTTTCAGTTTATCAAGCATAATGTCCTTTACAGGGCTAGTCCCTCCTTGTAAAATGCCCAAAGTATAAAAGACAAAGTCTTGCCATCCTAGCTTCTAAGAAGCATTCTGGTTCTAGTTCTTGATTTGTTTGTTCTTCTTACAGCCCCTGGTAGTTTTAATATATTTCTCCAACACCATAACTCAAATGCACCCATTCTTCTATGGCCTTCCTTATTCATTGTCCAACTTTCACTTGCATATGAGGCCATTGAAAATATCATGGTTTAGGTCAAGTGTACTGTAATCCTAAAACTGATATCTTTGCTCTTAAACACTTTAAAGAGATCTTGTGCAGCAAATTTGCCTAATGCAATATGTCATTTGATTTCTTGACTACTGCTTCCATGAGTGTGGGTAGTTGATCCAAGCAAAATGAAGTCTTGGACAACCTCAATCTTTTATCCATTTGTATGGATGTTGTTTATTGGTCCAGTGGTAAGGATTTTTGTTTTCTTTATATTGAGATGCAACCCATAGTGAAGGCTGTGACCTTTGATATTCATCAATAAGTATTTTAAGTCCTCTTCATTTCCAGCAAGCAAGGTTATATTATCTGCAGATTGCTAATTAATCTTCCTCCAGCCCTGATGCCTCTTCATATAATCCAGTTTTTTGCTCAGCCAACAGACTGAATATTGTTGTTGTTAAATGCCGTCAAGTTAATTCTGACCCACAACAACCCCGTATATGGTTTCCAAGGAGTGACTGGTGAGCTTGAACCACCAACCTTGCAGTTCAAACGGCTTTGCAGTCTGGCACATTAACCCACAGCACCATACCAGGACTCCATAGACTGAATAAGTATGGTGAAAGGATACAATCCTAGTGCACACACCTTTCCTGATTTTAAACCATTCAGTATCTCCTTGTTCTGTTCTAAAGACTGCCTCTTGGTCTATGTAGAAGTTCCTCGTGAGAGCAATTAGTGTTCTGAAATATCCATTCTTCACATTGTTATCCATAGCTTGTCATGATCTACACAGTCCAAAGTCTTTGCATAGTCAATAAAGCACAAGTAAACATCTTTCTGGTATTCTCTGCTTTCAGCCAAGATCCATCTGATGTCAGCAATGATATCCCCCTCCTCATTCCTAGTCTGTCTTAGTCTGGAAGCTCCACTGAAACCTGTCCACCATGGGTGACCCTCCTGGTATTTAAAATACCGGTAGCACAGCTTCCAGCTTCATAGCAACACACAAACCACCACAGTATGACAAACTGACAGAGCAGTGGTGGTTTCTCAAGATAAAAATTGCTAAATCAAAAGTTGCAAACAGTTATATGTTGTTAAGTGCCATTGAGTCGGTTCCGACCCATAGCGACCCTGAACAGCGTTTCCAAGGCTGTAAATCTTTACGGGAGCAGAAAGCCTCATCTTTCTCCCGCAGAACAGCTGGTAGTTTCAAACTGCTGACCTTGCTATTTGCAGCCCAATTCGTAACCACTACGCTACCCAGAGCTCCTTAATAGATACTAACAAACCCAACCCAACCCACTGCTACCAAGTCAATTGCAGCTCATAGTGGATAGAGTAGAACTGCTTGCTAGGGTTTCTGAGACTGTAAATATTTTTGGAAGGAGATTTGATCGTCTTTCCCCCACAGAGTGGCTGGTGAGTTTGAACCACTGGCTTTGCAGTTAAGAACCCAATGGTTAACCTAATATGTCACCAGGCCTTCTAAATATTGACAAACTCTTATTGTTAAGTGCTGTTGAGTAAGTTCCAACTCATAGTAACTCTGTATAGGATTTCCAACGAGCAACTGGTAGATTTGAGCTACCAACCTTTTGATTCGCAGTCCAGTGCTTAACCTACAGTGCCATACCAGGAGTCCATTGACAAACTACCCTTTAATAATTTACATTCCTAACATCACACGAGTCTATGTGTATGCATGTTTCCCACATTCTAACCAAGGCTTTAATTTTTTGCTGATATGAGTTTTAAAAAACAAACAAACAAAAAAAACCCTCATTTTAATTTACATTTTCCTGATTACAAATCAGAATGAGCATGTTTTTACATTTAATCAACATTGAGTTGCTATTCTAGATGTAAATTGTTGTTAAGTGCCGTAGAGTGGATTGATTCATAGAGACCCTGTATGGAGTTTTCGAGGAGCAGCTACTGGGTTTGAACTACTGACCTTGTGGTTCAAAGACCAGTGCTGATCCTACAAGGCCACATAGTAGTGAACAAATAAAAATCCATACCCTCATGGAATTATATTCAAAGTTTATCAGCTACGTATAGTCCCGCGTGTCACTTGCCGAGTTTTCTATTTATTTGTAGGACTTCTTAGTTTAGAATCTGTTTTTCTCTGGTTGTATATATATGTGGCAAACACTTTTTCTATTTTGTGACTTAGCGTTTAAATGTTACAATATCTTTTGTCTTACAGATGTTTTCATTTTATGAGGTCATATTCATTTTTCTTTTCCTTTATGTTTTTGTTTTTTTATGTCTCATTTAAAAAGATACTCTTTACCCCAAGGTCATAAATATTATTCAATACTTTTTAAAGTATTTTTATAGCTTTCATTTTTAAACATAGCACCTAAACCCATCTGGAATCTATTCTTCCAAATGGAATGGTGAGTAGATAAAGTTCACTTTCTACAGTATGTATTTTTGAATGTTCAAAGTTGTCAAATGTATCTACGACTTCTGTATGCAGAAAGAGCCAGAACGATTTTGAAAAGCTACTCGGGGAGTAGATGTCCAGAGGATAAAAATGGAACAGGATGTGGAAAGATGGCTGTGGCCTATGGAACAGATTCAAGTCAGAATGGATCTAGATGAGGACAGAGGCTGAAAGATGCCCCTCACCCCCCATGGCCCTTATGTCCTGGGAACTACATGGAACATTTCAAATATTTTATCACAACTTCAGAAAATAAGTCAGAAAGCAAACCAGGGATGAATCCGAGATTGCATTCTTTGGTATTTCTTGTTGTAATGTAATATGGTTGCTAGTCCATCATCTGCGACTAAAGTAGATTTGGAATAATACCTTATTTTAAAACAATACATACAACCCTGGATTGACATACTACCAGAGTTTAGTAAAATCACAGTGACTCCATAGGATAAACACTGGACTATAAACTGCAAGGTCAGCAGTTCAAGCCTACCATCCGCTTTGCTCCTACAAAGCAGTTTATAGAAAGATGAGACTTTTGGCTCCCACAAAGATTTACAGTTCAGCGTGAGTGAACCAACTCAACAGTACTTAACAACAGAGGTTAGTAAAGGTGGATTAGTAAAGGTAGATCGTTAAAATATGTAGGCCCATTGTTGTTGTTGTTGTTGTCATTAAGTACCGTTGAATCAGTTCTGACCCATAGTGACCCTGTATAGGGTTTCTGAATAGCAGCTGGTGAGCTTGTACCACCAACTTTGCAGTTCAAAGAGACTTTGCAGTTCAGTGCATTAGCCCACAGTGCCACACCAGGATATCCAGGCTCCTTAGTTAACCCTTTATAGGTTCGAGAGAGAATGTAGTATTGGTGGTAGAAATATGGGTGACAGATGAGTGGACCTTCAATAATTCCTTAAAGGGGCATGGAGTGAGAACTACTTTGGTCTAACCCATTCAAAATCACGTCAGCTTCCATTGATAGGAAATCAGTAGCTTTCTCTCTTTGTCATTAGAACCACGTGATCCTTTAGCATCTGTGTTACACTGATGAGTTTGAAAACAACAATTTATTTATTAAACATATATGGAGAGCTAACTCTATGCCAGAAACTATTTTAAAATATTTACTTTTCTCCTTTTAAAAACCATGCGAGGTACTGTTATAAACCTTAATTTACACATGAGAAACTGAATCTCCAGAGTTAAGTCTGGCTCCAGATTCTATGGTTTAACCACTATGCTAATACTGCCTCCTTGTTGGCAATTTAGTAAACACAGTGGTTAGGAAACAATTATGCTCTGATGAAGCTCATGAGAAAAACCAGGTCAGGGAAATATCATTATAATGCTTCTATGGCCATCAGACCATGCTGGGGAAAACAAAACAAAACAACCCCCATCTGACTCATAGTGATCCTCTCTAGGAATTCTGCGGGTACAAATCTTTACAGGAGCAGAAAGCCCTATCTTTCTCCCCCAGAGCAGCTGGTGGTTTGAACTGCTAACCGTATGGCTAGAAATCAAGTGCTTATCCTACAGCATCACCAGGGATCCTTGACTATTCTGGAATAAGCTTCTTTAAAGTTGAAACCAGATGCCACTTTGGCCTGCCTGTACTCTAAATTTGCCTCTGACTTCAGTTATAACATAAGTTCTGTAAGTCTTGGTAAAGTTTGGCCTTGTGGTAAACATTTGAGAAGAGGAACTTCAGATACAAGATGTGGCATGTCCATGCAGGGACAGGTTCTGTTTATGTTCAATTATGGAAGATACTGGTTTTACATTGGCTGTGTGTCCTATGATGGAATACTATACAACACTGAAAATGAATGCTCTACATATACAAATCACAGTATGAATGAATCTTAGGGATAGTGCCAGGGAGCACTTCTGTGATGTTTGCTACACAAGTATGTATACAGTTTGTAAAAATCTACAGTATACTGTACAATATGTAATTTTCTATATTAACTTTGTGGGAGTTGTATTTATTTTTCAATGATGTGTGTTAAAGTCAGCTGAGATATTTGTGAAATATGCAGGTGTCTAAACTCATCCCTGGAGATTCCTGTTTGGGCGGGCCCCAAGAGTTTGCAATTTTAACACAATCTTAAATACAAGGGGGCTTCCAAAAGTTTGTATAAAATGGAATGAAAAATAATTGATTTTTTTTCCATAAACTTTTGAAGCCTCCTCATTCTCCAGGTAATTCTGCTGCAGGTAGCCCAGAAACTGTGTTTGTAAGAATCACAATGATGTTACCAACTTAGTCTGCTACTGATCTGGTTAGCTCTAGCCATCAATAGAGCAAAAAGATTCTTTGAGAATGACTCAATTCACACTGTACAATATATCTTATGTGTGTCATCCATGATAAAAATATAATAAATCCACAAAAATGCACACATACAACAAAATGTTCCCGAGTCCTTTTTGTGCCTGTCATGAGAGATGTTTTCAATGTTTCCTGCATTTTAATATAAAGAGCCTGAGCTTTATCCTACCAGTGTTTCTCTTCATTAGATAGAAGGCATCACATATGACTGCATCTCCAGCCACATCCTCCATTCTAAATACAAAAGCTGTGGTTAGGATAGTTCTGAGGACTTCTAGGTCAATTGGCATAATAGTCAATGTTCCATAGCCTACTTCGGTGAGTAGTAACTGGAGTCTTAAAAGCTTGCAAATGGCCATCTAAATTACAACTATTAGTCTCTTTCTGCCTGGGGCAAAGGAGAGTGAAGAAAATCAAAGACTCAAGGAAACAATTAGATAAAAGGACTAATAGACCACAGAACCAAAGTCTCCAGTAGCATGAGAACACAAGGAGTAGATGGTGCCCTGCTCCCACCACCAACCACTCTGACCATGACCACAATAGTAGGTACAGGACAAATTTGGGGGGAAAGGCAGAACAAAATTCAAATTCATAAAAAAGACTGGATTTGCTGATCTGATACAGACTTGTGGGACTCCCAAAACTATGGTTGTTAGGTATCCTTTTAACTTAGAACTGAAGCCACTTCCAAAGATCACCTTTCAGCCATATAAACAACAGGCCTAGAAAGTGAACTGTAACACCCAAGAGAAACGCTTCTCAGAACAATCAACTACATGAGACCAAAAGGGCACATCTGCCAAGTTGAGAAGGCAAGAAGGGGAAGGAAAGGAAGGTGAATGGGTACAGGAAACCCAAAGTGGAAATTGTGGGCATTGCAGCCAATGTCACAGAACAAACTGTGCATAAATTGAAGAATGGACAATTAATTTGCTGGGTAAATTTGTGTGTGTGTTTAAGCTGTGATTAAAACTGTTCCTCAACTTCCCCCCTGGATCTCTGTCATACCATACAAAGGGGCTTCCAAAAGTTCATTGAAAAATTCCAGTATCTTTTATTTCCATTTTTCCATGAACTTTTTGAAGCCCCTCTGATATGATACAATTGATTGTTTAAGAGCTCATCTAATTCTGGTTAATGGTTGGTCTTGTTTCAAGGGATTGTCTTGTTAGTGATTCTGTTGCTGAGCATGGTTAACTTGTTGAGCAATGGCAGATCTTCTTGCCCATTCTTCACTAATAACCTGCCTCTTCCTCTCAAGCCCAACCATTTAAGGGTGGAGAAGTGAAATAGTTGACAGCTAGAATATTGTTCTTGTCTATAAATTTCTTAAACTCAGTTGAGATTACATTGAGGCACACTGTCAGAAAGGACAAAGGTTGGCCACTATGTACTTACTACAAATGATGAGTGTAGGCTGAGATTGAAGATGAACCTGTCAACCCACTGTGAGAAACTGTCTGGTACAGTCACTAAGTATTCTCTGAAATAGATCCTTAAACAGATTGGACTTTCCACCAAGGTTTCTGTGTCTTTAAATTAGCTGCCTTTCAAGAGACCTGACTTGTATCATACATTTACATACAGTCTTTAGACAAGGCATCTGACTGGTTTTTCCATGAGCAATGTGCTATGTGACCAAGCTGCCTCCTTTGTGAAATTGGCAAGACCTAAATTGTTCATTAAATGTCTACAAACTAGCAAAGATCAAGATAAGAGGTGATTTAATGGGTGGGGAATGCAGGTGACTTATTAACAGCTTCATTTCCTCATGCTCCCTCTGAAATGTGCATTTCTTAACCTATACTTTAAGGTAGGAGCCAATCTGAGATGCAAGCTACTTATATAGTTTGATGACACTGACGATTTGGGCCCGGGGAGTTTTCTGACTTTTAAATGAGCATTATTATAATTATAGTCTTAGGTTTAGGAGAGTCTTCCAAAAAGACCTCTGATCTGCACCCTGAGAGAAACAGTTGGGAAATTTTAAGTCTTCTATAATAAATGCTGATTTATTTGTTTGCATTATGTATAGGCCAACTTTACAGATGATATTGGTCTTGAATTGTAAACAGTTAGTGTTTCCAAACTCTTATAAACATAAAAGAAAATAAGCACATGACATTCCAGAAAGCATCTTATCCTTATGAGGAGAAAATGTCATGGGAGAAGTAGTGAGGTTTATATAAGGTCAGCAGTTAGAACCCACTGTCAAATCCACAGGAGAAAACATTGATGATCCGCTCCCTATGGGATCATCCTATGGGGTCTGCCCTATGGGGTCATGATGAATTGGAATCGACTCTATGAATAAAAACAAGTTAAGCGACTTTATTAAGAGTTGCTTTTGTTGGGTAGACTTCCTGGTGATACAAACAGCTAACGTTCTTGGTTGCTAACTGAAAGGTTGGAGATTTGAGTCCCCCCAGAAGTACCTTGGAAGAAAGGCCTAGTGAAAACTACTTCCAAAAATTCAGTCATTGAAAACCCCGTGGAGCAAGTTCTACTCTGACACACGTGAGCCGGCTACAAGTTGGAGTCAAGTCAGTGGCAACTGGCTTTTTTGGTTTCATTTGTGGGGTAGGGACAGGGGCATGGAGAATGAAAGTCTTGCTAAGATTTAGAAATTAGTTGCCTCATGGATTTCAGACACTTTGTCCTAAGAAAGGTAAACATCTTTTGCATCTAAATTAGTAACTGAGGATGTTCTGCTTTTTGCCTTGAAGCAAAGTGAAACAAGCAGTAAGCTCAGAGCAAAACAAATTAAAGACCAATTCCAGTTGATACTGTCTGAACCTAGTTTATCTGTAAAATAAGGATAATACCCACCTTATCTATCTCCTGGGTTTCTGTTGAGGATTAAATGATAAAATAATCTGTGTGAAACACATTGTTGTTAAGTGCAGTTCAGTGCTGATCCTACAACACCATATCAGAAGTCCTGTAAAACACATTGGAAACTATACAAATATCAGTATTTTAAACACATGTTAAAGTCATTGGGTGGTGCAGACAGTCTGCATTCACCTGGTAACCAAATGGTTCTTGGTTCAGACCCATCCAGTGCACCATGAAAGAACCAGGAAATCAGTTTTCATAAAGATTACCATCAACCCTACTCTGTAGTCAATAGGGCTTCTCCAAATAAAAACATAAATCAAAAGAAAAGCACATGTGATTTTCTAAAGTCTGAGTTCCTCCTCTGATTCCGTGATTATGACAGAATTTAAATATCCTAGTCCATCTGCAATTCTAGTCAAGAAAATCTCTGAAACACTGGAAAATCAACAGAAAGTCCTACTAAAGTGGTTCACATTGTAATGGGTAATAACTACTAATGACTCTACTGAACGCATCATTGCCAATTGCTTTGGTAAGTTTCAGAATCTGCTGATGATTTCTGAAGGTGTTGCAATGGGGTGAATGTTTGGTTACGGGCTCTTTTTTAAAGTTAATACTTATATTTTTATTGACTTAGCAACAGTCAGGTGCAGGAAATATCATCATGGTTAAAATTGTATCAAATGATGGTGTTAATGAGAACATAGTCTCTTTACTATATTAAAAATAATCAGAAACCAAAAATATAAATGGGTCACTGCAAAAGTGTCAGGGAAGCCTTATCTGACTTCCTCTGGCTTCAGAAGTGGGAAGGAGAATCAAATTCAAAATCAGTCCAAGGTCACTTCCTGTGAGGTAGAGGTCAGACATGACTCCACCCTACAACCTTCTTTGCCCTCTCCTAATACCAGCTGTCCCTACTACAGCACTCTGGGTCCTATAATCCATTGCAGTAGCCACACAGAACTCAGAGACAATACTCAGGATTATGGGGTTTGTTAAAGAAGTGAATTGGGCACAATTCAGGAGCAGAAACAACTCAGGATGCAGCAATCCTCCAGCCAGGAATGCCTGTTCTCTGCCTTACTGCAGACATGTCTTGTTCTTGTCTTTGACCTCTTAATCATGTGTTCCCTTGGCTTCTGCCGTGGTGGTGTTGCCACGTCTGTCAATCTCTGGTAGTTGTCTGTTCTTTCTGGTTTTCATTCCAAAGAACTCCCTTTAGGATGCTTTGAAGTGCTGGATTGGCTTTGACAAAATCTTTTAGCTTCTGTTTATCCTGGAATGTTTTGATTGCACCATGGTATTTGATTGACAGTTTTGCTGGATAAATTATTCTTAGTTAGCAGTTTTTTCTTTTAGGGTTTTATATATGTCTCCCCATTGCCTTCTTGCCTGCATGGTTTCTGATGAGAAGTCAGAGCTTAATCTGATTTGCTTGCCTTTGTAAGTAACACTTCTCTTTTCCCTGGCTGCTTTTAGGCTTCTCTCCTTGTCTTTCATTTTGGAAAGCTTGATTATGATATGTCTAGGTGATTTTCTTTTGGGGTCTATCCTTCTTGGGGTTCTTTTAGCTTCTCAAATGTTCATCTTCTCACCCTTCAAGACGTTAGAAAATTTTCTTACAGAAGCTTTTCAACTGTCTCTTCTGTGGACTTCTGTGATTCTTCCTGTTCTGGAATGCCAATAATTCTTAAGTTATTCCTCTTCATGTTATCCAGCATGAATCTTAGACTCTCTTCATATTTTTTTATCCCTTTTTCTGCTTGCTCTCCTATCTTAGCAGTATTGAGAGATTTGTCTTCCAGCTCACTGGTTCTGGCTTGCATCTCTTCCATTCTACCCCTTTGCCTTTTCAGTGTATTGTCCATTTCTGATATTTTATTATTAATCATCTGGACTTCTTTTTGCAGGTTTGAATCATTTCCAATGCCGTATCCATTTTGTTTGATTGCACTTTCCTGTAGCACTTTCCTGGCTTCTTCCTTATTTTCATCCAACCCTTTTCGGAGCATTTGAATTTGTTTCCACATCATTCTTATGAATTCCTTCTCAGGTAGATCCAGAGCCTGCTCTTCTACTGGAGAGTCTGTATGTGCTTCCAGCTCATTTGTCTCAGTTAGTTTTTTCTGTTTTTGGACAGGTATTAAGAACTTTAATTGTGTTTTCTTGAACATTTTCAGCAGTTATGTGGGTTTTTAATGCTTAAATGGATGTGTGTTGCTTTGTTGTTAAGCTTACTAATTGTACCCTGGTGGATATGATCTGGAGATAGACTTCCCTTTTCACATGTAATGCCTTACAGCTGGTTTTGGCTCATGTCCAAATGGTGGGGTATTATAGGGTATGCTTTTAGCTTGGCTATATGAGCACAGTTGCTGTCTCTTCTTGGGTAAGGTAGAGAGAGAAAGCTCCAATCCCTGGGAAAAGAGTGAGACCAAAAGGACCAAAGACAGAAACAATATAGAAGCAGAGACAGAAACCACCAATCAAAAACAAAAGTAAAATTGTGATTGTTGACTGGCCTTTGCTGTTCAGGCAGGGATAAAGGGTCCCGCCTAGGTCAACTCTGGGTCTGGGTCCCAGAATCAGAAGTCATAAGAAGTAGCCTGTGGGTTTCCTCTCTGAGCAGTTGGAAAACTGTGGATGCAATGCTGGACCCTTTAGGGGGTGTGCTCCCACTTGCCTAAAGGTGTCTGGGTTGGGCAGTGAGGGCACAATTGGAGTGAAGAGTAAAGATATGGGGAAAATTAAAAGTGAAAGATGAAAAATTGGGCACACCTCTCCTTCCAGACGCACAGCTCCGTGGCTTCTAGCACTGGGTCACTGTCTTCACTTGGCTGCGGCCCCGCCCTCCCTAGTTGTGTCCTTTTATGTTGGGGTTTTACAGATTGTTCATACAGTTTGTCTGTCTGGCTAGTCCTGCTTTTTTCTTGCTGATTATTGTTATTGTTAAGTACCATGGAGTCTGTTCCGACTCATAGTGACCCTGCACGGGGTTTCCGAGGCTGTAAATCTTTACGGGAGTAGAAAGCCTCATCTTTCTCCTGCAGAACTGCTGGTAGTTTCGAACTGCTGACCTTGAGGTTGGCAGTCCGACTCTTAACCACTACACTATGTCCCGCACATGTTAACTTTAGGGCTGGGACTCACAGTCAGTTGTCATAAGCAGCCACCGAAAAATCTGGCTGTGGGACCAATGAGGCTTTTCCTCTCTGTGCTTTGGGAAAGCTGTGGGCTCAATGTTGGACTCTTTGGGGGTGCACATCCACCCACCTGAAGGCATCCAGGCTGGGCAGAGAAGGCGTGACAGGGAAGAGGAGAAAGAAATGTGTAGAATCCCCCCACACCTCCTTTTGCGAATGTCCCTGCGCCGTGTTTTAGCTCCGCTTCCTTGGCCTCTGCCCTGCTTGGCCATCCTTTAGCGATGTCTGTAAATGCCCAACAGGCACATTTTGCAGGCCAGTCTCCTGACTGTAGGTAGGTTAATGTGCCAGACTGCAAAACCGCTTGAACTGCAAGGTCGGCAGTTCAAGCTCACCAGATGCTCCTTAGAAACCCTATATAGGAGTGCTATGGGTCAGAACCAACTCAACAGCACTTAACAACAGCATAGCTGCTCTGTCTCTTCATTCTGCCACCTCATTTCCTGGTAACAATTTCATACTCTACTCATGGCTCTTCTTTCTTGATGGTCCTGGGATAGTTTGTTCCTGCTTCTGAGATGTCTCATTTTGAACCTAGTTGGACAGCAAAACTAACCAATCCTAGTGTTCGACTTCTGTACGCCCTATATTATCTGGTGGGAGTCACAAAGAATGGCTAGAAGAGTCATATTAAGTAATTTCATAGTACCATAATCACGTATTCATTGCTTCTCTCAAAGAGGTAGAGTGATTACCATGAAGCTTCTTAAATTTGTTGACAACAAATACATGCTATGAATTTGTTAAAGGATGAATTGAAAAGACCCTTGAAAGCTACAAGTGTTTGGTCCTGCAATGGTGTCCCTATAGAATGAAAAACTTCTCCTGAAACCCTGTTCTCAAGGTGACGTTCAAGTGCTGCTTTTTCTATATACAAGGATACCTGTGAAGCCAGAACTCAACAGGCCTGCCTTGTTTTTCCCACCTTCCCCAGTTTTCCACTTTTAATAGGGTGCATCCTTACCACTTCTCATTTTGGTGGAAAATATTTGTGTTTTCCTTCTCTGATAGGTGTCTGCTTTACACAGGTTCACTTTTCACAAATTTTATAGAGCTCTTCTTCCTGCCTCTGTCTCTTCTCCCCTTCTCCTCCCTTACCCACCATTCTTTCCTGTAATAGTCTTGTTATCCAAAGCCTGAAGGAAGTGGTGATAAAATTGAGCCAGGGAGAACAATTTCAACCATTTACATTCCTTTTTTTCCCTAACTAAAATGTCCATTCTTGAGAAAGAAATTGAAGTCTTAATTAAAATTGCCCAATATCCAAGCTTTACTGATCCATTATTCACATCTTATGTTAATCACTTATCCCTTCCTAGATTAATCACTTGGTGACCTGAGGTTCAATGATCTTAAAAACAGTATGATTTAGAAATATTTTTCTAGTTTTTTGTGGTTGTAATAAAAATAGAAAGTTAAATTCACACTAAGATCATTTTTCTCCAAACATACACTAGAGACTAAATAAACAAATGTGCTTGATGGGCGTCCTGGTGTAGTGCTGTAAGTTAAGCACTGTACTAGTACTATCTGCAAGGTCAGTGATTCAGAACTCCTCTGAAACCCTCTACAGGTCACTATGAGTCAGAGCCAATTCACAGCACTTAACAACAACAATGTACTTGATCAGGTTTGGGATGGTTTACATAATAATTTTTTAACCTCTTCTTAGTCTAATTCTGTATTTATCGCAGAAAGAGACAGTCTATGAATTCCTTACGTGGGGACCTCCATGCTCCCTCCACATGAGTTCACCTTTCAAGTGAACAACTGATTTCTCTTGATTCTTTTCTCACCTTTACAAGCTGCAGAAGCCAGGGCACAAGCTATGTAAGAATTTGCATTTCATTTTACCTTTTTCTTCTATTTGATCCAGGATCATCTATTGTGACCCTGCTGAGAAGAGTCAGTGGTGACAACTGGGCACCATCCATTCCCTCTAATCTCAGGGTAGTTGGGGTTGTATCTCATGTAGACTTATTTCTTCTCTGAGATTCTGGTTACCATCTTACTCCTTTGCTCTTGATTAGTTGAGATCAATAGTGGTATCTTAGATGGCTGCTTGCAAACTCTTAAGACACCAGGCACTCCTCAAGTCACTAGGATGTAGAACATGAACTTTGTGAGTTTATATTATGCCAGTTGACTGAGACTGTACTCCTAAACTTTCAAGCCTGGAAAACCTATCTTGAAAGATGTTTGATTATGCCTGCAAAGTATCTGTAGTTGTGTCTGCAATGAATATATGAGGAGGCTTCAACAAATTCTTGAAACCCTCTTGCATGTCCCTGTACATACATATCTGTATTTATTGTTGTTGTTATATGTCATGGAGTCGGTTCTGACTCATAGCAACCCTGTACAGGGTTTTGGAGGCTATAAATCTTTATGGGAGCAGAAAGCCTCATCTTTCTCTTGTGGAATGGCTGGTAGTTTCAAACTGCTGACCATGAGGTTAGCAGCTCAATTTGTAACCACTATGCTCCCAGAGCTCTATCTGTTCTTACATGTATATATGCCTGTTGATGCTGCTGCTGTTGTTATTGAATATGACTGACTCACAGCAACCATATAGCCAACAGAACAAAACCCAGCCTGGTCCTGCACCATCCCCACCATCATGCCTATGGTTGAGTCCCTGGTTGCAGACAGTATGTCAATCCAGCTCACTGAGGGTCTTCCTCTTTTTCACTGACCTTCTACTTTACCCAGCACCATGCTCTACTCGTTCCTCCTGACAACATATCCAAAGTACACTCTTGCTTCTAAGGAGTATTCTGGCTGTACTTCTTCCCAGACAGATTTGTTTGTTCTTCTAACAGTCCATGGTGGTGGTGGTGATGGCAGCGGTGGTAGTGGTGGTGTGCCGCAGAGTCAGTTCCGACTCGTAGCGACCCCGAACAGGGTTTCCGAGGCTGTAAGTCTTTATGGGAGCAGAAAGCCTCATCTTTCTCCCACAGAATGGCTGGCAGCCTAACTTGTAACTACTGTGTTACGTATATTTAATATTCTTTGCCAGCACTATAATTCAGAGGTATCAATTCTTCTTTGGTCTTTCTTATTCTTTGTCCAGCTTTCCCAGGCATATGAGACAATTGAAAATACCATGGCTTAGATGAGGAGCCCTGGTGGCACTGTAGGCTAAGCATTGAGCAGATTACTGCAAAGTTGACAGTTCAAACCCAGCTGCTCCATTGGAGAAAGATGACGCTGTCTGCTCCCATAAAGATTTACAGTCTTGGAAACCCTCAAAAGCAGCCCTTCTCTGTTGTGTAGGATTGCTATGAGTCAGAGTCAACTCAATGGCAGTGGGTTTGGAGGTTGTTTGGGTTTGAGTTTGGGTTTGGGGTCAGGTTACATCTTTGCATTTTAACATTTTAAAGAAGTCTTTTGTGGCAGATTGCCCTATGCAATATGCATTTGATTTCTTGACTGCTGCTTCCGGAGGTGTTGAATGTAGATCCAAGTGAAATGAAAACTTCAATATTTCCTTCATTTACCATGATGTTGTTTATTGGTCCAGTTGTGAGGATTTTTACTTTCTTTATATCAAGTGATAATCCACATGGAGGCTGGAGTCTTTGATCCTCTTAAGTGCTTCCAGTCTTTGCTTTCAGCAAGTAAGATTATGTCATCTGTATATTGCAGGTTGCTATTGAGTTTTCCACCTGTTTTTTTCCATATGTGATCCTATACTCACTCCTTTTTTTGGTCTTTGTTGGTGTTTTTGCCATCTTGTGTATATCAAATTCTTTAGTATAAATATGCTTTTCTCATGAGAACTTCCAGGAACATGATTTTCTGTGCTCACTACACCTACATTCCATGCAACTTTTCAAGACATGAGTTTTTGTTTTACCTTTTTACCTCAGTTAATTTTGGAAAATTTTCAAACCTACAGAAAAGTTGCCGAATGAATGAACTACCCACATGTTTTTCACTAGATCTACCAATTGTTAATATTTGCTTCATCTCTTTCATGAACTAGCTACAGATTTTACTGAACCCTGAATAGCAGTATAATCTTAACCAAAAAACAAACAAAAAACTCCATAATATGAAACAGTATGCTCCATTATTCCCAAGAATATCTTTTATAACTTTTGTCTCTCCCAGAGTCCAATCAAGGCACATATATTACAATTGTGTTATGCCACTTTAGTCTCTTAATCTTTACAGCTCGCCCACCTTTTCTTGACATTGTCTGATTTATACTGAACCTGTATTATGTCACTGACCTATTCCTATTGAACCAGCTCCATGTCCACAATTGGATTACCTTTTACAAGATGAATGATGTTTCTCCTGACATTTCTTCACATGCTTCCAGCATCATCATTCTTGAGATAGTTAAAATCTGTCTGATGGCCTCATAAACTTTGGCAACAGGTCATGTAGTAAAATGTTGTGAAAGACATGTCATAGTTAGTGGTTCAACACAATTAGCAGAGGATCAACACAATTAGCAGAGGCAACTTGCTTCCTGCCCTGCCCTCATGCCTGTGTGTGTCCAAGTTCAGTATTGTCTTCAGGTATTCTGTCTGGCTTTCTGGACGGAATTCATTTCACCAGATGTGGGTGGTTTAAGTATTTGTACCATTTTTGTGCTTAATAAATTTTGAAGAACATGCTGTCTCAAAATAGCCTTTTCACCATCTGACTCCACACCAACTTATTTTTAAAGCTTCAGTGGATGTTGATCTATCTGAATGCATTTGTAGACCTAGAATATATAATCCCATTGAAGTAGGCATAAAATATCTGTCCATTGTTGTGGATAATGTTTGTGTTGGAAATGTTTCTTTAATTACACTGATGCTATGTCATCAGCTAGAACTCATAATTTGTCATCAGCTAATTCTGTGCACTTGAGGTCCTCAAACAAACATGTGTTTATCATGTGCCAGCCACTATTTTGAAAGCTTGTGAGGATTAAATGAGATAATATAAGAACCCCATGAGGTAGAGGTACCATTGACCAAATAACATAGATAATAAAATTGATTCACCAGAAAAATTAAGCATCATTTGACCACATGGCTCATGGCTAGCAGGTGGAAGAGCTAGACTTTTAACCCTGGCAGTTTCATTCTAGTATCTGCATGCTTCGTCAGTATATACAGTGCCACTAAATGGATACTGGCATATCATTTAAGAAATCTCAAAATGCTGTTTTTAAGCAGATGGTGTGCTCTGCCTCAGATATTGATTTTGATATCCAAACTAAAGTATTAAGGAGCTGTGGAGGCACAATGGTTAATAACTCAACTGCTCAGTTGAAACCCACCTAGCAATTCCTCAGAAGAAAGATCTGGCGATCTGTTCCCATAATGATCAAACCAAAAACGCTTTGCTGTTGAGTCAATTACAGATTATAGCAAGCATGTAAGACAGAATAGAACTGCTCCCATAGGTTTTCAAGCCTGTACTCTTCACAGGAAGGAGCTCTGGTAGCGTAGTGGTTATGAATCGGGCTGCTATCCTCAAGGTCAGCAGTTCGAAACAACTAGCTTTTCCATGGGAGAAAGATGAGGCTTTCTGCTCCCGTAAAGATTTGCAGCCTCAGAAACCCTATGCAGGGTCGCTATGAGTCGGAACCAACTCCAAGGTACTTAACAACAACAATAACAACCCCGTCACTCAGAGTGACTGATGGGTTTGAACTGCAGACCTTTCAGTTAACAGCCAAGCACATAATCATGTTGCCATCAGTAAATCTGTAAAGATTACAACCTACAAAATCCGATGGGACCGCTCTACACATGGGTCACTGTGAGCTGAAAATCAACTTGGAATTACCTAACAAGTAAATTACTAATCCATTTGTGAGGTTTAAATCTCAAAAAATAATCCTAGTGAGAAGCCCGCCATTGTTAATCCCATAAAGGCATCTAATGTGCTAGTTTTGTTGTTGTTAAGTGCCATCAAGCCATAGCAATCCTAAATGGGGTTTCTGAGGAGCAGCTGGTGGGTTTGAACCGCCGACTCTGTGCTTAATCTACAGCACCACACTAGTCCTTGTATTGTTGTTGCTGTTGTTGTTAGGTCACATTGAGTTGGCACCGACTCATAGCTACCTTATGCACAGCAGAATGAAAAACTGCCCGATCCTGGGCCAACCTCAATACAGTTGCCATGCTTGAGTCCATCGGTGCTGCCACTTGGCCACTCCATCTCATTGGGAATCTTCCTCTTTTTCGCTGACCCTACACTTTACCAAACATGATCTCCTTCTCCAGT
>NW_006408551.1:20792342-20810606 GCF_000296735.1 Chrysochloris asiatica | reverse complement strand
AGTGATGGAGTCCTTGTTTTAGGTTAAGCATAATCCTTGCAGGGCTTCACTTGGCAGCTTTAGGGCTTCTCCAACTACCTGGAGCTCAGCATCCTTACGTATGAACTCAGTTTGTGCCACTTGATAATGAAAGCCTTTACGGTACAAACTTAAGACCGGAACAACTGACAGGAAATTCTTTGTTTCCCAAAGTAGCTTATTGGGGAAACTCATAAATTAACAGCCATGATCCCTTGCCACTAAAAGATGAATTCTTATGCTAGCAATAAATAAGCCATAAGGATAAGCAGACCTCCAACAAACTGTCTATTTTGGGTCATGCGGATCTGAATTTACCTCATAATAAGCTACAACTATGTGATACCTACCTCTTAAGAAATGAGCATACCAGTGGGATACAGAGAACCAAAACATCAATGCTGAACCACAATGCCCTGCTACACAGTCATGGAAAAGTATCAAATGGACAATGAATGTATAGTTCTAAGTGTAATTATTGCATCTTTTAAAATTACACCTTTTAAAATCTCTAAGTTCTTATGCAAAATAATACTCAACATAGCTATTATTATTGCTAAACTGTTCTTTGAAAGGATGAACTATCTGATTGTGTTTAACCTCCCTCCCAAGGGACCTCAAAGGGAAGTTCTTGGCTTTTTATAGTATGAAGTCTCTAGATGTTTTCACTTTGGGGACTTAAAAACAAGTTTCCTGTATTTAAAAAAAAAAAAAAAGACCTAGAAGACCACATCGACAGATTGCAATGACTACTTTTTAAAAACTCAGTTTTTTAAAACTTCTTATAATTTTATTATTTATAGTAGAAAAATAAAATCTGTAGAGGAAGAGGAACAAATTCATCAACCTCTGACCTGGGAATGTAGGGGGAGGAATTTCCTGTGATCTTCCCATTTGGGTTAATGACTATGACTAAAGTACACAAGCCACTCTGCTTCTCTGGGAGTCCTGACTATCTTGAAATCCCAAAAGAAAATGTATTCCCAGCCAGTGCATCTTCAGATTTTTCTTTTCCTTTTATTTTGTTTTTCAATTAATAGAGGAAATTCCTGACTTAGAAATTGAAATTCCCAAACCTCTCCATTGAATGTTCAGCAAAAAAAATGAGATGAAATTGAAAATCTACATTCCTGTGGTATCATTTCTGAACATTATTTCCGTGGGCAACACGGGTAAGCAAATGAAAACCCATCTCACATATTTGGTTTGGAGAGTCTTTAAAAAGGTTAGTCTACCTTAGAACTTATTAGAAAAGAGGTCCTTTCCAAAGCCCCCACCCAAGATGGCACCTTATAGGCTAGACACACTTTCCCATCAATACTAGAAAACAACTCCATCTAATCTTTGGACCAGGGGTAATCCATATTCCAATTGATCTTCCTCAGGTTTATGAATTTATTCAATCATCTATGCATTCAGCAATCCTTTATTGATCCTTAACTGCCAATGTGCCAGGGACTATCTTAGATTCTGCAAGCAGAATGGGTTCAATGGGGCTGCCACTGATCAACCCAGGGTCTGCATATGCTGTCCCCAGCAAAGGCTGTGGTCAGGTGCACCTTGATCTTCAGACTTATATCTTTGCTCTTGAATAATTTAAAGAGGTCTTTTGCAGCAGATTTGCTTAATGAAATACATTGTTTGTTTTCTTGACTGCTGCTTCCATGAATATTGATTATGGATCCAAGTAAACTAAAGTCTTTGACTTCAATCTTTTCTTTACTTATTCTGATATTATTTATTGGTCCAGTTGTGTGGATTTTTATTTTCTTTACATTGAGGTGCAATCCATACTAAATACTGTGGTCTTTGATCTTCATCAGTAAGTAGTTCGAGTCCTCTTAGCTTCCAGCAAGCAAGTTTGTAGCATCTGCATATCTCAGGTTGTTGATGAGTCTTCCTCCAATTCTGACGCCACATTCTTCTTCATATAATCAACCTTCTCTGATTATTTGCTCATTTATACAAATTGAATAAGTATAGTGAAAGGATGCAACCATGATGCATACATTTCCTGATTTTAAACGATTCCATAGAGCCTTGTTCTATTCAAATGACTGCCTCTTGGTCTATGTACAGTTTCCTCAAGAGCACAATTAAATGTACAGTTTCCTCAAGAGCACAGTTAAAAGAAATAAATGGAATATTCATTCTTCACAATGTTTTCCATAACTTTTCATGATCCAGACACTCAAAAGCGCAAGTAAACATTTTTCTGGTATTCTCTGCTTTCAACCAAGATCTAGCTGACGTCAGCAATAACATCAATAGTCCCATGTCCTCTTCTGAATCCAGCTTGAATTTCTGTTTCCTGTTGATGTACTGTTGTTGCAACTGTTCTTCCCAGGTGGCTGCTAAAGATGATGGAGTGGCAGGCAGTGGTGCTTGATGGCCAAGATCATCTCCTGGGCCACCTGGCAGCCATTGTGGCCAAGCAAGTGTTGCAGAAACGAAAGGTCAGGGTCATGCACTGTGAGGGCATCAGTATTTCTGGCAACTTCCACAGAAACAAGTTGAAGTACCTGGCCTTTCTCCACAAGTGAATGAACGCCAACCCTTCCTGGGCACATGCCACTTCGAGGCCCCCTGCCACATCATTGGCAGACAGTGTGAGGCATGTTGCCCACAAGACTAAGCATGCCAAGCTGCCCCAGACAGGATCCTACACCCCTATGACAAGAACCATCAACTAGTGGTTCCTGCTGCCCTCAAGGTTGTACGACTCAAACCCACACAGGACTTTGACTGTGTGGGCCACAAAGCAAACAAGGTCGGCTGAAAGTACCAGGTGGTGACTGCCACCCTGGAGGAAAAGATGAAGGAAAAGTCTAAGATCCATTATGGGAAGAAGCAGCAGCTCATGAGACTGCAGAAACAGGCCAGAAAGAACTCAGAGACGAAGATGGACAAATAAACAGAGATTCTCAAGACTCACAGATTCTGTTAGTTTAAAAAAAAAAAATCCAGCAAAATTTTACTTGCATATGCTATCGATTATTCAATGATTTCTGCATTCCATTGGGTCACTTCTCTTTGGAATTAACAAAAATATGGATCTCTTCTAATCAGTTGGGCAGGTAACTGTCTTCCAAATTTCTTGGTGTACCATCAATTCTTGATCATGTGCTACCTCTTGAAATGGTTGAACATTAACCATTTCCTTTTGGTAAAATAACTCTGTATATTCCTTTGTTCTTCTTTTGATGCTTTCCACATCATTCAGAGTTTTGCCCATGACATCCTTTGGTGTCTCAAGTAAAAGTTTGAATTTTTCTTCAGTTCTTTCAGCTTGAGGAATGTTGACTGTGTTCTTCCCTTTTGGTTTTCTAATTCCAGGTCTTTGTATATTTCATTATAATACTTGATTTTGTCTTTTTGAGCTGATCTTTGAAATTTTCTGTTCTGCTCTTTTATTTCCTCATTTATTCCATTTGCCTTAGCATCTCTATGCTGAAGATTAAGTTTCAGAGTCTCTTCTGACATCCATTTTGTTCTTTTCCTTCTTTTTTGTCTTCTTTATGACCTTTTGTTTTCTTCCTGTGTGATGTTTTTGATGTCATCTCATAACTCTTCTGGTCTTTGTCATTAGTTTCTAATGCATCAAATCTGTTCTTGAGATGATCTCTAAATCCAGATGGGATATGTTCAAGGTCAAATTTTAGCTCTCCTAGACTTGTTTTAATTTTCTTAAGCTTCAGCTTGAATTTGCATACGAGCAAGTGATGGTCTGTTCCACAGTCTGCCCTGACCTAATTTTGCCTGATGATATGGAACTTTTTCACCCCCTCTTCCCACAGATATCATCAATTTGATTTCTGTGTATTCCATCTTGTGAGGCCCATGTGTATAGTCATCTTTATGTTGTTTAAAAACAAGTGTTTGCATCTAATAAGTCATTGACCTTGCAAAATCCTAGCATGTGATCTCCAGTATCATTTCTATCACCAAGGCCATATTTTCCAACCACTGATCCTTCCTCTTTGTCTCCAAACTTTGCATTACAGTCATCAATTATTATCAATACATCTTAATTATATGTTTAATCAATTTCAGACTGAAGACGTTTGTAGAATTCTTCAGTTTCATCAACACTGACTTTAAAGGTTGTTCCATCAATTTGAATAACAGTGGCATTAACTGGTCTCTCGCGTAGGTATATGGATATTATCGTATCAGACAGCAGTATACTTCAAGATAGATCTTGAAGTGTTTCTTTTTGATGATGAATGAGATGCCCTACTGAGCTTGCCGTTCCTGGCACAGTGAACCACATCACTGTCAGATTAAAAATGTTCTTTTCAGCTCACTAATGCCTAGGATATTGATCTTTGTACATTCCATTTCTTTTTGAAAACTTCCAATTTTCCTAGATTCATACTTTGTACATTCCATGTTCCAATTATTAATGGATATTTACAGTTGTTTCTGGAGTCCTGGTGTAGTGCTGCAGGATAATGCACTGGACTGCAAGGTCAGTTTGAACTACAAGGTTGGAAGTTCAAACCCACCAGCCACTCCTTGGAAACCCTATACAGGGTCACTATGGGTCAGAACCGACTCAACGGCACTTAACAATAACAGCTGTTCCTCTTTATTTTGAGTAGAGCCTAGTCAGCAAAGGAAGGTCCCAAAAAGCTTTACTCCATTCATATCATCACAGTCAACTCTACTTTGAGGAGGCAGCTCTTCCCAAGTTGTACTTTGAGTGCCTTCCAACCTGAGGGGCTCATCTTCCAGCACTATATCTGACAAGATTCTGGTGCTATTCATCATGCCTCAGTATTCAGTATTCTGATGCTTACAGTGTTGCCCTGCTATTCATAAGATTTTCAGTGGCTAAACATTCAGAAGTAGTCTGTCTTTTCTTATTATTATTCTGTCTTAGACTGAAAGGTGAGCTGAAACCTGTCTACCATGGGTGTACCCTTCTGGTATTTAAAATACATGTGGCATAGCTTCCAGCATCACAGCAACACACACGCCACCACAGTACAACAGACTGACAGACAAGTACATGTTTGATCAATTTCAGACTGAGGAAGTTGGTAGAATTCTTCAATTTCAACACATTGACTTTAGTGGTTGGTGCAAAAAATTGAGTAATAGTGGTATTTATTGGTCTTCCTTCTAGGCATATGGATATTATGCTATCACAGACAGCATTGTACTTTAAGCTGGATCTTGAAATGTTCTTTTTGATGATGAATATGACATCATTCCTCTTCATTTTCTTATTTCTGGCATAGTAAAACATGATTGTCAGATTCAAAATGGCCAATACCAGTCCATTTCAGCTCAATAAGACCTAGGACATTGATCTTTATGGGTTCAATTTTATTTTTGACAACTTCCAATTTTCCTGGATTCATACTTCGTACATTCCATGTTCCAGTTATTAATGGATGTTTGCATCTGTTTCTCCTCATTTTGAGTGTGCTCTGTTAGCATAAGATCCCCAAAGCTTTGCTCCATTCACATCTTTATGGTCAACTCTACTTTATGGAGGCAGCTCTTCCCTAGTATTTTTGGTGCCTTCCAATCTGAAGGGCTCATCTTCCAACACGATATATGACAATGTTCTGATGCTATTCATAATGTTTTCATCTTCCAGCACTCTATCTGACAATGTTTCATTGCTATGCATAAGATTTTCAGTGGCTAAACCTTTATTAGTAGTCCACCTATACTTCTTCGTAGTCTGTTTAGTCTGGAGGCTCTGCTGGAACTTGTCCATCATGGATGACCCTGCTAGTATTTAAAATACCAGTGGCATAGCTTCCAGCATCACAGCAAGCTGACAGATGAGTGGTACAGAAGGTAGAGTGTCATTAAAGGTGTGACAGCATATGGTTGGCTCCTTTGAGAACTAAACATAAGTATGAATAGCTAGAGCCTACTGTATGGGATAAGGAGCTCTGGTAGCATAGTGGTTATGAGTTGGGCTGCTAACCTCATAGTCAGCGGTTTGAAACTACCAACCATTCCACAGAGAAATATGAGGCTTTCTGCTCCCTTTAAGATTTATAGCCTCAGAAACCCTATGCAGGGTCGCTATGAGTCACAACCGACTCCACAGTACATCACCACCACCACCACTGTATGGGATTGTGGTGGGAAGGTGGAGATAGAAAGGGCCTAGAGCATGAGATGTGTGGTGTGCCATGCTGAAGGATATAGGTTTTATTTTGATGCCATAGGGCCCATTGAAGGATAAGCAATGGAGTGATGTTATCTGATTTGTATTTGATTAATTCGCCGCCACCACCACCATCAAATAATAGAAAGTTTGCCATACATTACGTTCCCATTGGACTTCATTTTTTCAAATAATAAAAGTGATGTCAAAAATACAAAATAATGGTGTACATTTGTTTCAGTTTACTAAAATGCAATTCATACTTGTTGGATGGATAAATGAGTGAATGAAAGGTTAAGCCTTTGCACAATCTGACTTTAAGTTCATACCAGGATGTATAAACAAGCTTGGCCACCTTGAGAAGCTGTACTTGTCAAGGACTCTGTCAAGGCTGCAGTTGCAAGCCACAATACTGCTGCCTCCAACGTAGCCTCATACCTGTGCTTCAACCGAAGTCTCTGCTGTCCAGTTCCTGATTCCTAACGCCAAGCAGGCTTGTGTTCCAGCAGGTTCTACGCTACCGTTTGTGTGCAGTTTTGTCCTTACAGAGCTGTCAGTGTTCATCCTGCTCGAAATTACTCCAGTTTAGTTTAGTTTATCACAAAAGCGTGACATAGTGCTTAAGCACTCAGCTGCTAACTGAAAGGTTGGCGGTTCGAACCTACCAGCTGCTCTGTGGAGAAAGGTATAGTTGTCTACTTCCATAAAGATTTACAACCTTGGAAGCTCCATGGAGCAGTTCTTCACTGTTCTCTAGAGCGGCTATGAGTTGATGTTGACTTGAAGGCAACAGGTCACTTGTTGCTCTTAGGTGCTGTGGAGTAAGTTCTGACTCATAGCAACCCTGTACAGGGTTTCTGAGGTTATAAATCTTTACAGGAGCAGAAAGGCGCAGCTTTCTCCTACCTTGTAGTTAGCAACCCAGTGTTTATCCTGTGGCGCCACCAACATTCACCAGGGAGCTTCCCACATGGCCATTGGTTTAGTTTTATGTTGTCCCTTTTCCTCTATACGTGCCATACTTTGTACTACTAGAATTCAGAGTATGCCCTCAGCTCTGAAATCTTGTCTATCCACACAATAACACTGTTTGGTGGTACCAGCAGATATAAGATCTCCCAGAAAAAAAATTCCATGAGAGAGATTTTGCCAGTGATGCATCTCTCTGGTGTTATTTCTCAATATAAATTTTAATGCATTTTAATATTGATTTACTGGCAGTCTACTATCGAACAACAGATCGCGCTTCTATCCATGTCACATGTTCATGCTAGAAAAGCAAAAGTGTGCACCAAAAAGAAAAGGAAAAAAAAAAGTGCACCAAAAATAAAATAAAAACAAAAAAAAAGTGTGCACCAAAAATAAAATAAAATAAAAAAACAAACACACAAACAAAAAAAAGTGTGCACCATATTCAGGAGCTGATGATTCAGATTGAGATATTAGACAGACACAGAAGGACATTATTTACAAAGGCTTGGGTGTAACATGTGCCAGATAAGTAACTTTAAGGCAACGTTTCTAAACGTTCCTCACATCTGGGTCACCTCAACAAAATCTTAGGTTACTAGGAACCCATGTCTGAAAAAACAAACAAACAAGCACTGGTATTAGCAGTAACTATACTGGTGTGGTGCTGTAGGATATGCACTGGACTACTAACCACAAGATCAGTGGTTCAAACCCACCAGCCACTCCTTAGAAACCCTATACAGGGTAGCTGAGTCAGAACTGACTATACAGCATGTAACAACAACAATGTAGTGAACATTGGAGTCCTGGTGTACCACTATAGGATAAGCATTGGACTGCCAACTGCAAAGTCAGTAGTTCTAACCCACCATCTGCTCCTTAAAATCCCTATACAGGGTTGCTATGAGTTAGAACCAACTCAACGACATTTAACAACAACAACAATAATATAATGAACATTAAATGAAAGGAAAAATAATTTTGCATTGGGTTGGTTACCAAAACTATACCAGAATGGGTAGGATTGAAAATACTGCAGAACTAATAGCCTCTCAAATCTCAATGCTTTATAACCATAAAATAAAGATTTCTAACTCACTTTATGTCCATTGTTGGTTAGTTGTGACTCTACTCCTCGTAATCTTTCTTATATGACACAGCCTGACAGAGCATTGCCTGTCTTACTCAGAGGGAAAGAGATGATGAATCATGCTTTGGTTCTTAAAACTTCTACCCCAAAGTCACCTGTGTCATTTCTACCCACATTCTACTGGCCAAAGCAAGTCACATGGCTATACCTGAGTTCAACAGGGCACTGAATAGTGGACCACCAGTAATACATCTACCACAGAGGCCTTTACTAAGGTAGAAGCCCCACTGAGGCTATTTTGGACAGAAGACAACATGAATGAAAGATGGGAAGTAGACACTGAACATGTTGCTGTTGTTAGGTGCCATCAAGCTGGTTCCAATTCCTAGTGAGCCTATGCACAACACAATGAAACACTGCCCAGTCCTGTGCCATCCTCACAACTTTTGTTATGTTTGAGCCCATTTTACTGCCACTGTGTCAGTCCAGCTCATTGGGGGTCTTCTTCTTTTTCACTGTCACTCTAACTAAGCATGATGTCCTTCTCCAAGGACTGGTCCTTCCTGACAACGTGTCCAAAGTATGAAAGACAAAGCCTCACCATCCTCACTTCTAAGGAGCAATCCTGCCTTCCTACATCCAAAACAGATTTCTTCATTCTTCTGGGATTCCATGGTAATTTCAATATTCTTTACCAACACCACAATTCAAATGCATTGATTCTTCTCTGATCTTCCTCATTCTTTGTCCAGCTTTTGCATGCATACAAGGCAATTGAAAATATCATGACTTGGGTTAAATGTACTTTAGTCCTCACCATGACATCTTTGTTCTTTAACACTTTAAAGAGGTCTTTTGCTGCAGGTTTATCAAATGCAATATGTTATCTGATTTCTTGACCACTGTTTCCATGAGTGTTGATTGTGGATCCAAGTAAAATGAAATCTTTGACAACTTCAATATTTTCTCTGTTTACCATGTTATTTATTTGTCCATTGCCATTTAATCGGTTCTGACCCATAATGATCCTGTATAGGGATTCCAAGGAGTGGCTGATGAGCTTGAACCACTGATCTTATGGTTCAAACCGACCTTGCAGTCCAGTGCATTAGCCCATAGCGCCACATCAGGAGTTCTGTTGGACCATAGAATTACACAAAGGAGCATCAGGCCAGTGAAAGTATGTGTGTTAGCAGATAGTGAGCGAAGTAGATGGAGGTCATATGATGGAGCATCCTGGTAGCCAGGGGAGGACTTTGGTTCTGAGCTGCTTGTTTTTGCCAAAAAAATGTAGTCTTGGAGTTACATCAGTAGCTTTGGAAATGCTACAATCGGTATTTATTTAAAATGTACTATGCTTCAGGCTGTTCTGTGGAACAAAGATGAGGCTTTCTGCTCCCGTAAAGATTTACAGCCTCGGAAACCCTATACAGGGTCACTATGAGTCTGAACCAACTACACAGCACATAACCACCACCATGCTTCAGGCCCTGATGTTGTTATTGTTGTTAAGGGCCATAGAGTCAGTTCCAACCCATAGCAACCCTGTACAGGGTTTTCAAGGAAGCAGCTGGTGACTTTGAACCGCCAATCTTGCAATTCAAACCAACTTTGCAGTCCAATGCAGCAACCCACAGCACCACACCAGGACTCCTGTTAGGTACTAAGAATTTGAGAGATTTTCAAAAAGTTCATGGAAAATTCCATTATCTTTTCAATCTATTTTTATACAAACTTTTTAAAGCCCCCTTAACAGTGAACAATACAGGCAAACTGAACAAAATGGCTTATAAAGGCAATGCATTTGTGGTTTACATTTTAGTTCAGAGAGACGTAGAGATGACAAGACACCTGTGAAGACTTATGAATGTGAGGTAATCCCAGGCAATGTCCAGTTTCTCACTCCCACCCCTGAATGTTCAGGTGTAGAGTTAGTACATTCCGCTGATTAAAAGCCTCTTTGTTTAGGCCTAGCCCATACAAGAAACTAAAAATACTGGGTCAAAAAAAGATGGCCTCTGAAATCCAAAACTTGCTCTGAGCTACCTCTACTGTGGGCCTGTGGACCAGATGAAAACATGCAAATGGATACGGTTCACAGAACTAAGGCAGGCAGGTTTAATACTCTTGCAGAATCCTGGTGACCACTGAGATCCACAGCATCCACAGCCAGGCTAGACTCACCCAACTGGGGTCCACTTCAGCCTCCACACCAGGATATCTGTGTAGTGGGGAACTGCACTGCTGCAGAAATTGCATCAAATATCTGCATACCCCTCATAAAGTTCTGAGATGCCTCCTGTGCATCCCTCATCCTCACAGTAAGCTCAGTCACAAATTCATGATCCCTGGTGGCTCTATGGGTAAGCACTCTGCTTCCATAAAGATTAGAGTCTTGGAAAAGGCATAGGGAGGGGGGGTTTCTGTTCTGTCCAGTTAAAGATGCAAGGAATAGAAATTGACTAGACAGCAGCAGGTTTATAAGTAGGATACAGGTCTCCACCTATCCCAAGCAAAATGAACCATCCCAGCCCCATCCTTACTTCAGGGCAGAGCAGAGTACTTGCTGTTATTATAACAACAATGAGACCCCTGGGAATGCTCAGCTCTTTCCTTGGTTTTCCTATTCATAAGCAAAATCAGGAATTCCCAGCCTGCTGCACTGGAGATGGCTTTAGGTTTCACTGGGACCATGTGGCTGGGATCACTACATCTGCCCAAGTGTGGTTTCTAAGCTGTGCAAGCACAGAAATGACAGGCTGGATGTTCACTTTGGTTGGTCATAACCCCCTCAATCTGTACTGAAGCCTGGCTGAATGTTGAATGGTTTGCCACAGAGGGAGGGCATGTGCATGAATTTTATCCCAGAAACAGATGGATTTTTTTCCCATGTTTTTCCATCCATTATTAATACCATGCCACTCTACTTTTTTTGGGGGTTGTATGCCTGCTGTTTGTTGTGTAGGCACCTAATTCATTGCAGTGAGAACATGCAGCCAGATCCCTGAAGAATGATCAATCCAGATTCCACAGCTTTTGGACAGTCACTACGACTTGCCTGTAACTGTCATGTGGAGATTGGTGTGGGGACAAGTGAGCTAAGCAGACCAATCAGAGGAAGCAAACAATAGCGGTCACTTTTCAAACAATTCTCCTTCCATTTTCCAAGTTTCTCCAGTTGGGGGAAAGAAAGAAATGTCAACAAAAGGGCTATACATAGCAGATTTGGTCACGGGTCTACCTTTCTTTCATTTTTCTTTGATTCTGAGTTTTTATTTTGAGTCTTCCATTCTTAGGTGACTAGTAACATGGTATAGTGGGTTAAGAACAAAGCAGGAGACTCTGGCTTGACTGCCCAGCTCTAACCCGTGTTTTTAACCTTTATTGTGCATTGGAATCACCTGGAGAGCTCATTAAAACACAGATTGCTATGCCCAACCCCAGAGTTTTTTTATTAAGTCCACCTGGAGTGGAGCCCAAGCATGTGCATTTCTAACATGTTCCCATGTGATGCTGATATTGCTGGTCCTGAACCCACACCTTGAGAACCACTGCCTGGTTAGGTTACCTATGATTCAGTTTCCTCCTGTGTGGAGAGAAAATCTAGTTCCTGTAAGGTCAGCAGTTCAAGCTCACCACCTGCTCCTCAGAAACCCTATACAGGTTCTCTCTGAGTTGGAACTGACTCAACGGCACTTGACAACAACAACAACTCCTTATGGTTATCAGGATTACAGGAATTAATTTGTAAAACGCTTTGAATTGTGAATGATACTCTGTAAACATAGTTGATCTGGAAGCTTCTGCCTTTGCTTTTTTGTCCATTTTGTTTGTTGCATGTTTTGTTTTGATTGTTTTTTAGTCACTTAGCAGCAACCTCCTTTCCTCTACTTCAAATCTTGAGGGTGTGTGAACTTTGGAAATTGTTTCAACAAACCAGTTTCTGGCAAGTCGATTCTGATTCATGTGACCTGGTATGTCAGAGCCCAGCTGTGCTCCATAGTTTCCAAAGGCTGATCTTTTACAAGATCACTAGACCGACCTTCTGATATACCTCTAGGTGGACTTGAACTTCCAACTTTCTGTTTAGTAGCCAGGGACTCTGTTTAAACATAACTAAAGTGCTATTATCAACTCTTCTATGGATAATCCATTATTTAATTTAGGGCTTTATGTCTTATGTGTGACAAACTCTTTATATGTGTGGTGGGAAGAATATATACAAGTAAACTGAATGTTAAGTGTTAGATCTTTGGATTATTTTTAGGGACTTGGGGAAGAACTCAAACTGTTGAGAACCCACTACAGGGCAGCATTACAACAGTCTTGCCAATAAGGTTGTTATTCCCACAGGAAACGGAAACTCAGTTAATTGGATAAGGACTTTCAAGCTTTGACATAAGTCAAAGAGTAATTGTAAGGATATATCAAGAAATGCACAGGTCTGGGAAACCAGCTACTGATCCCTCATTCTAAGTTCTAGAGCTTTATTTACCAGACCACACAAACAGCCAGGCTCATGAAGAACTGAAATATGCCTGATCATCATGGCAGCTCCAATGACTGGGCCACCCAGGCTTTCTGCTTTTCTCTAGGTGTGTCCCATTCAAACACTCAAACTACAGATCACATGATTGATAGGATTGTCACGCCAACACCCAGTATGGAATGCTCTTATTGTGGAGCCTACAATTCAGGTGTTTTTTCTTCGATCAGTCAGTCATAACCAGGGAAGCATGTTGGGTCTTTTCCCAGAAGCAAACCATAGCAACATGATGCTTGAAAGAACTCGCTGGGAACTTTTTACCCATAGTGGAGTTGCTCTGGGCATGGCAGCCTATTTAGATTATGTGGCCTATCTAGTACTTTCAGGGACACTCAAGACAACCTGCATTCGGGAGTGCACCAATTTTGGAACCAGACCTGGGTTTGAATCCTGGGATGATTGAATCCTGGGTTTGAATCCACATAACCCAGTTTTCTCATTTATAAATTGTGTATATTACCATTGGGATGTTGTGAAGATCAAATAGATAGTATCTATGGCACAGAATATCAGAAGTTAATGAAGGCAAGGATTTAGTGTTTCCATTTTTCAACTTAAGAAAAAAACTGAAAAAGTAGAAAAGAAAAAAAATGACTGTCTTATCACTGCCACATACTCCTTATCACTGACAATGCCATTCTTTAAATCTTATAGGGATTCATCCATTCTTTAACTTACTTATATTGTTCTTAAATTGAGTCAGTTCCAACTCATAACGACCTTGTATAGGGTTTCTGAGGAGCTGGTGAGTTTGAACCACTGACCTTGAGGTTCAAACCGACCTTGCAGTCCTGCTTTATATAGTACGGAGGTATTTCCTTCCATGGTATTTTTTAAATCAATAGTTTGTTTTACATGGTTGTCGTCATATAATTTTGCATGCTGATTTTTTCATGTTATAAAAAAATTTATGTTATAAATTACATACATAATTTTAACAGGTGGTTTAGTCGGGCTGCTAATCTTATGGTTAGAAGTTCAAAACTACCAGTGGTTCCGCAGTAGAAAGATGAGGCTTTCTGCTCCCATAAAGATTTATAGCCTCAGAAACCCTATACAGAGTCACTATGAGTCAAAACTGACTCCACGGCCCATAACCACCACCATCACCACCAGGCTACAATATACTCATATATAAAATTACTTGTTGCCAAACACCTAACAAAGAATTGGTTGAGTAGATAATGTTGTTGTTGTTAAGTGCCATCGAGTCAGTGCCAGCTAATAGTGACCTTATGTACAGCAGAACAAAACACTGCCTGATCCTGGGTCAACCTCACTACTGTTACCACGCTTGAGCCCATTGATGCTGCCACTTGGCCAATCCATCTCACTGAGGGTCTTCCTCTTTTTCTCTGACCCTCCACCCTCCAGACAATATGTCTGAAGTATGAGAGACGAAGTTTGCCCATCTTGGCCTCTGAGGAGCACTCTGGCTGCACTTCTTCCAACACAGATCTGTTGGTTCCATGGGCAGCCCATGGCACTTTCAATATTCTCCTCCAACACCAGAACTCAAAAGCATCAATTCTTCTATGGTCTTCCTTATTCACTGTCCAGCTTTCACATGCATATGAGGTTATTGAAAATACCATGGCTTGGGTCAGGCGCACCTTAGTCCTCAAGCTGACATCTTTGCTCTTCAACACTTTAAAAAGGTCTTGTGTGGCAGATTTGCCTAATGCAATATGTCATTTGATTTCTTGACTGCTGCTTCCATGAGTGTTGATAGTTGATACAAGAAGAATGAAGTCCTTGACAACTTCAATCTTTTCTCCTTTGATAAGAATGTTGTTTATTGGTCCAGTGGTGAGGATTTTTGTTTTCTTGACATTGAGATGCAATCCATACCAAAGGTTGTGCTCTTTGATCTTCATCAGAAAATGTTTTAAATCCTCTTTACTTTCAGCAAGCAAGGTTGTATCATCTGCACATCACAGGTTGTTAATGAGTCTTCCTCCAATCCTGATGTCACGTTTTTCTTCATAGAACCCAGCTTCTCAGATTATTTGCTCAGCATACAGGTTGAATAAATATGGTGAAAGAATACAACCTTGTTGCACACCTTTCTTAATTTTAAAACATTCAGTGTTCCTGTGCTCTGTTCGAACAACTGCTTCTTGGTCCATGTACAGATTCCTCATGAGCAGAATTAAGTGTTCCAGAATACTTATACATTGGAATGTTGGCCATAGCTTGTCATGATCCACACAATCGAAAGCCTTTGCGTAGTCAATAAAGCACAGGTAAACATCTTTCTGATATTCTCTGCTTTCAGCCAAGATCCATCAGATATCAGCAATGATATCCCTTGTTCCACAGCCTCTTCTGAATCTGGCTTGAACCTCTGGAAGTTCTCTGTAGATGTATGCTTGCAGCTGTTTCTGTATTACCTTTAGTAAAACTTTACTCACATGGGATATCAAAGAGATTGTCAGATGATTTCCACATTCCGTTGGGTCACCTCTCTTTGGAATGGGCACAATCAGTCAGCCAGATAGTTGTCTTCCAAATTTCTTGGCATAGATGAGTGAGTGCATCCAGTACCACCTCACTTTCTTGAAAGATTTCAATTTTTATTCCATCAATTCCTGGTGCCTTGTTCTTTGCCAATTCCTTCAGTGCACTTTGGATTTCTTCCTTCAGTATCATTGGCTGTTGATCATATGCTACCTCTTGAAATGGTTGAACATCGACTATTTCCTTTTGGTACAGTGACTCTGTGGATGATGCTGTTGGGTACCATCAGGTTGGTTCTAACTCATAGCAACCCTATGCACAACAGAATAAAACACTGCCTGGTCCTGAGGCATCTTCACATGTGTTACATTTGAGAACATTGTTTTTGCTACCATTTCAATCCATCCTGTCCGGGGTCTTCCTCTTTTTTGCTAACCCTTCATTTTACTATCCTTCCCACAGCCTTTTCTGCTCGGTTAGGGTCCATAATTCTTTGTAGTGGCCATACAGAAGAACTCAGACACCATACTCATGGTTTTGGGGTTTATTAGAAAAGGTAACAGGTTCCAGTTCAGGTTCAGAAATGCTCATGGAAAGTTGTTCCAATCAGGATAGTCTCTCCTCAGCCATGCCTACAGGCAGGCCTCTCTCTGCTTGGCCAATGTGACAAGGTTCTTTTAGGGCTGCTGATAAATGCCCAGGAGTGGTTCCTCCTGATAACATTTCAGAATTATGAGAGACAAAGTCTCGCCATTTTGGCTTCCAAGGAGGATTCTGGCTGCACTTTTTCTAAGACAGATCTGTTTGTTCTTTTGATAGTCCATGGCACTTTTATATTCTTCTCCAATACCATAATTGAAAAATGCACCAATTCTTCTATAGTCTTCTTTATTCATTGTCCTATTTTCACATACATATTGCTGTTGTTAAAGGAGTTCTGGTAGCGTAGTGATTACGAATTGGGCTGTGAGCCGTAAGTCAGCAGTTTGAAACTACCAGCTGCTCCACAGGAGAAAGATGAGGCTTTCTGCTCCCATAAAGATTTACAGCCTTGGAAACCCTGTACAGGTTTGCTATGGGTCAGAACCAACTTGACAACAACAACAACAACATTATTGTTGTTAAATGACATCAAGTCGGTTCCAACTCTTAGACTCAACCTAGGGTTTCCAAGGAGCAGTGGTAGTTTTGAACTACAGACCACTGCAAATACCATGGCTTGGGTCTGGTGCACCTTAGTCTTCAAATTCACATCTTTGCACTTTAACACTTATAAGAGATCTTTTGCAGCAGATTTGTCTAATGCAATATGTCATTTGAATTCTTGACTGCTGTTTCCATGAGTGTTTATTGTGGATTCAAGCAAAACGAAGTCTTTGACAACTTCAGTCTTTTCTCCCTTTATCATGATGTTATTTGCTGTTCCAGTGGTGAGGATTTTTGTTTTCCTACATTGAGATGTAATTCGTACTGAACACTGTAGTCTTTAATCTTCATCAGAAAGTATTTTAAGTCCTCTTCTTTCCAGCCAGCAAGATTGTATCAGCTACATATCTCAGTGTTAGTGATTCTTCCTCCAATCCTGATGCCACATTCTTCATATAATCCAGCTTTTCTGATTATTTGTTCAGCGTACAGATTGAATAAGTATGGTGAAAGGATACAACCCTGGTGCACACCTTTCCTCAATTTTCAGTACTATAGCTAGCAGTATTCCACTACTATTCATAATGTTTTCATCTTCTGGGACTATATCTGACAACTTTCCACTGATATTCATAAGGTTCCCAGTGGCAAACCATCCAGAAGTAGTCTGTCTCTCCTTGTTCCTAGTCTTTATAAGTCTGGAAGCTCCTCTGAAACCTGCCCACCATTGGTGACCCTGCTTGTATATAAAATACCAGTGGCATAGCTTCCAGAATCACAGCAACTTGCAAGCCACCATAGTACAACAAACTGACAGATGATTGATGGCATATAGATGATAATGTATTTCTATAATTAAATATCAAGCTGACATTTAAAAAGATGCAGTAGAAGTGTATTTTTTTTACACTTCTACAGATTACCCAATAAGCAAGGTAAGCACTGACTTACTTGTGCTTAGTTTCTAGTCTGTAGAGAACAATTTCATGTGATGCATGAAATTCAACCAAATAATGTTGGATATCCATATCACATCAGGTTTTTTGCTGTCTTTCACTACCTCTTATGTAGTAGGACAGCTGTCACAAATGCAGAGTTATAAATAATAATTGGTATGTTGAGAGGACTCCTGGTGTGGTGCTGTTGGATAAGCACTAGATTGCTAACCACAAGGTCAGTGGTTCAAAACCACCAGCTGCTCCTTGGAAATCCTCTACAGAGTCGCTATGAGTCAGAACTGACTCAATAGCACTTACTTAACATGTTGAGAGAATGTTGAATTTTCATAGATCCTGTAAGGGAACTAGACCATATTTCTTCCATAGAGATCTATAATTATAGTAGCTTTAAAAGGATTTATAGCTACAGAAGAGAAATCTCCCTAGAAGCATACCTAAAGAGCCAGGTTTGACAGCTAACTCAGAAAAAAACCTCTTCTTGTTTTCAATGAAAATGGTAACTGTAGAATTGAAGCTCCAGATAAGCTGAGAATTGATACCAATCCTCCAAATGGAGTGTTCTGGCTAATCAAATGGTTCTGGTGGAGAAGTCACCAGATGGATTGCACTTGTCCGCTTGTCAAACTCAGATCATTCTTTGGAACTCTGCTCAGAAGAATCATATATAATCATATAATCATATGATTGCCTTCCTTGGAAAAAGTTAACCATTTCTTCTTTTATACCAAATTCACAAAAAAACCTCATATGCACTTCTGTCATGAAACATGAGTATGGTTATGTGTTACTATTCTTTACTCGATCAGAACCTAATCAGGTATAGAGGGTGTGACTTAGCTCTACAGTTCCATCACCTGGTTCAGTGCATTAATCCAAATCTATATATGAGCTCTGGTAGCGTAGTGGTTACGAATCGGGCTGCGAACCTTAAGGTCTG
>NW_006408551.1:20769626-20791832 GCF_000296735.1 Chrysochloris asiatica | reverse complement strand
TGGAGAAGGATATCATGTTTGGTAAGGTGGAGGGTCAGAGAAAAAGAGGAAGACCCCAACGAGATGGATTGGCCAAGTGGCAGCATTGATGGACTCAAGCGTGGCAACAACTGTGAGGTTGGCCCAGGATTGGGCAGTGTGTCGTTCTGCTGTGCATAAGGTCACTATGTGTTGGTACCGACTCGATGGCACCTAACAACAACAACATATATGAGGGGCTTCATAACGTTCATGGAAAACTGAAATTAAAAGACAACAGAATTTTTCCACAAGCTTTTTGATAGCCATATATATATGCTGTTGTTGTTGTTGAGTGCCGTCGATTCTGACCCATAGCGACCCTATACAGGGTTTCCGAGGCTGTAAATCTTTACGGGAGCAGAAAGCTTCATCTTTTTCCCACGGAGCGGCTGGTAGTTTCAAACTGTTGACCTTGCAGTTCGCAGCCCGAATCATAACCACTACACTATGGAAAATGTGGTAGCTCGATACAACTGCAAACCGCCAGGTCCATGATTCAAGTCCACCAGCCACTCTACAGGAGAAAGATGAGACTTTCTGCTCTCGTGAAGAATTAAAGCCTCAGAAACCCTATACAGGGTCGCTATGAGTTGGGACCAACTCAACAGCACTCAACAACAGCATATATATACTTACGTGGGGAGAGAACATGCAATATATATTCAATAAATAGCACAACATGTGAAGTGTACATGTGAAATGGTGGAAATGGAAAATTTTTTGTTATGTATATGTATGGAACCACAATAAAAATTAAAATAAGATAAAATACAACAAACGGATATATAAGCTTATCCTACGGAATTCTGCACTGAACAGGTGGCATCAATCAGAAAAATTGCATATTATAGATGTTTTCTGAGTATTCTTGTCATTACTAATTTAAAGCATCACCCCATCAAGATATATTGCCTTAAAATACTATTATGATAAGTTATGAATAAATGTTGATAAAGGCAAATCCAGTATGTACATCTCCCTGGATCTTTCATGCCCCCTGATTACTCCCGGACCTGTGGGATCCCTGATGTAAAGAACTAGAGCTGAAATTTTGCAGAAACGTACTCAACATTCGCCCAGTGCTGTGTGTCAAGTTAATTCCGATTCATAGCAACTCTCTGGTTGTTAAGTGCTATCAAGTTGGTTCTGACTCATAGCCATTCTGTGTATGGTTTCCAAGGAGCGGTTGGTAGGTTTGAACCACCAACCTTGTGATAACAGTCCAGTGCTTATCCTACAGCGCCATCGACTTGGCTCCAACTCATAGCAACCCTGTATAGGGTTTCTGAGGAGCTGGTGGTGGATTTGAACTGCCAGCCTTGCAATTCAAACTGACCTTACAGTCCAATGCTTATCCTATAGTGCTACATTTGTTGTTAAATTACTTTCTTGGCTTCTTAAACTCCACATAAGCCTTAGATATCACAGATACTTGAACTTTGTATATATATGCATGATAGGTATCTAACATACCCCAAACTCTGATTTTAAACTATTTGCATTAAAAGTGCCAAATTTAGAACTGAAAACGATCTCTTCATTTTACTGATTAGAAAGAGAAACCTATTGAGAGATGGGTAGTTTTCATTAGTGGAAACAACAGAACACAAATAAACTGGAGTTCAGTTCTTCACTCTGGGCTCAAACCACTGCCTCTCACTGGCTGTTCAAATATAAGCAGTTGACTGAATATTTCTGAAGCTCAGTGTTCTCATTTGTAAAATTGGTTAATAATTTGTAAATTTGGGTCATAGTCTATCTTAGTCGGTGACAACAAAGGATAACCTGAGATAACTTGAACCAGAGCTATTCTCAGGAGAAATGTCTTCTCATAGCAAATCTTCAAAGATCTTTATCTCTGCCCTTTCTTGCTCAAATCAATGCAGCCTGTGGCAAAGCTAGGACTTAGAAATTTCCCCTAGGGCTTTATTAGGAGGACTGTGGTTTACAGCTTACTTGCTCACACACATCAAAGTGAGAGCAAAGGGGTAATGTCACTAAAGTGTTTGAATACAAGCTTCAGGATTTCCTCCTTTAAAACACCCCCTTTCTGAGTTGATGGCTGCTGCTGTTGTTTTACAATTTCCTTGCACTGTGAGTTGTAGCATCCTTGCAGTCAATCAGCATTTAATCACTTACCTTTGAAGAATTAAGTGAATTAGCAAGATCATTTCCATAAGATCCTAAAATCCCATAGTAAAGTATATAGACATTTTAGAAAAATAAAGATCTGTGTAGCCAAGTAAGTCTTCAGTAAGTTAAATAGCTGCATTAAATTGAAAACTTTTGGCTGTCCGTAAACTAAGCATTATAAGTACAGAGGTACTTTTCCTACAGACTTAAGCTGTCGCGAGACGTTAAAGTAATCAGACGGAAGAAGTAGCATCCTTTGTTTCTTAGTCTCATTCTCCAGGGAATTCATTTTCCATTTCGAAAGACAACTTATTTTTCTTTTTCTTTCCTGTAAAGGTAGAAACCTGTGGGTTCTTATTGTGGGACGGTTTCCAAAGGAACACAGAATTGGGATTCCAGAGTTCAAATACGTGGCAAATATGCATGGAGATGAGGTATGTATGTGACTTAAATTTCTGAAATATCACCAGAAAACTTTCCCTCAGGTCTCTTGAGCTATGAGAAGGTCTCCAGGATAAATTGTAGCAAAGAGACCAATTCCGAAAAGATGCTCAGTGAAGCCTTCAGGGAGGAACTAAAGAACCCAGCTGCAACTCCAATTGTAGGCATTTGGTTGTTTACTCAGTGCCCTGTGAAGGTAATTTGAGGTTTTTTCGGTATTTGTAGCTGTAAATTTCTAAACTCCTATCTCCCAAGTTTCTGAACTCTTTCCTTCTTTTGACTTCTCCTAGCAAAGGAGCCATCGTATATTTGAACTCAAAACAATCATAAGATCCAAATAGGTATCCAAATTCCTAATACCATAACTTTTGGGATGCTTTTTTCACTTTCTTTTAATCTCATATTCTGTGTTTTCAACATTCACATTTGTGCATGAAATCTAGGGTTCTCCCATGGTCACCATTCAACAACAGGGTCTTGCTTCTTTTCCAGTTTGTTGGTCTTGTTAAGTGCCATCAAGTGGATTCCAACTCATAGTGACTCTGTATAGGCTTTGAACCACCAGCCTTGTGGTTAGAAGTTGAAGTTTTCTCCCCTCACTTCCTTAGAGTATTTTAAGAATATGACAACTGCAATGTATTCTGTTTATCAGGGCTCTGTACAGCTGAGCAACAATTAGAAGGGAAAGAAAGTTCCTTAGTCATCATAGCAAAGAGAACTTACACAGGAAAATGTTCAACACACCCTAAGACTCACTTAACTTTAAGGGATGTCAAAATAGATTACATATAAATGCAACTCGAATTTGGAACAGTGTGGGTGGCATGCTGGAATCAAATGCTTCCTGCCTTGACTTAACCCTCCTTCAAACCCATTTTGTATAGGATCAGGACCCACCCCTCCTGACATACACAGCCTGCCCTCTCCAGGCTTGCCTGTTCTGCAGAGAGAGGGTACTGCTTGCAGCTAGAGCAAAGATGCCTCTGCGAAAGAAATAGGTCTTTGCACTTGATTTGTGGGTGGGCTCAATCTCTCTGTGACTATTTTTTAAGCTTTAATAGGTTGTTCCTTTAAAAGACCTAACATTGTTGGAAGTCTGACCAAAGTTGTTTTTAATAAAACAACTGTCGTTACAGACAGCAGCCCAGACGTTCTTTCCCCTTTGCTATCTAGTCCATTGATCAAGGCCCCTTGGAATCCATTTTTAATAGGAGACATGTGGCACTCATTGGCTTCCTTAGTTTACTTATTGAATTCCTGGCATTGCAGAGCTTGCAGCTTGCTACTCAGAAATTAATCCTCTGAACTAAAATTTCCAAAGATAAACAAGAGTCTTTCCCTCACCCATCAATGAATTTGCTTATACCATCCATGTATTTTCCCAACCTCTTGATCTCTAGGTAGCTGGGGTATCCCATCAAGCTAGGGAAATCTATGGTTTTTTGAGGAATGCTGTGGACTGAGATTGCTGTTGTTGTTAAGTGCCATTGAGTTGGTTCTGACTCATAGCAACCCTGTATAGGATTTCCAAGGAGTGGTTGGTGGGTTTGAACCATTAACCTTGTGGTTCAAACTGACCTTGAGTTCCAGTGCTTATCCTACAGCTTATCTTACAGTGCCACACCAGGATTCCAAGACTGTCCTACCTGGTGGCAGTGAGACCACTGAGAAATCGATTATTTTGAATTTAAGATCTTGTATATTCTGCGCCACTGATATACTTACTAGTTGCTGAGGAAAGTGATAAGGCCTACCCCAGGAGCAGAGAAGTTGATTTGAGGGTCACCCTGTTCCTCCTCAGATCTTTTGGAATGGCCAGAGCATTTTCAAGAACTCCCTATTAAAAAACAACCAGCTAACATTTTAGAGCCACAGTTCTTAACTTTCTGTGGGCACATTCCTTGCTATTCTGACATAAATTTTGAATTCTGACCGCTGGGTGCATGGATTTTCCAGGAATTTGTGGACCTTGTGTGAGTAATTTCTAAAGATGGTAAGGAAGATAGAGCTCTCTTCATGCACTTCCAATGTTGGAGAATTCAGAATTTGAGAGCTGGAAGAACCCCTTAAACCTATCACACATTTTACAAATGAAAACATGAGGCCAGAGTGGTCACAGAGCAACATCAAGATTTAGACAGTAGATAGTTATAGAGTTGAGTTTTACATTGTTGTTGTTAAGTGCCATTGAGTCGATTCTGACTAACAGAGACCCTTTATAGGGTTTCTGAAGGAGCTCTGATAGCACAGTGGTATGAATTAGGCTGCTAACCTCAGGGTCAGAAGTCTGAAACTACCCACAGTTCCGCAGGAGAAAGATGAGGCTTTCTGCTCCCATAAAGATTTATAGCCTCTGAAACCCTGTACAGGGTTGCTATGAGTCAGAACTGACTCCACAGTGCATAACCGCCACCACCACCATAGGGTTTCTGAGGAACAGCTGGTGGGTCTGAACTGCAGACTTTGTGATTTGCAGTGCAGTGCTGATCCTACAGCACCACATCAGGACATGACATGGGGATATATACATATATTTATATGTAATTTTTTTTAGTTAGGAACATGTCATTTTGGAGCTGAACTTTATTTCAGCTACCCTGTTCAGACACTGGATGATTACCTTCTTTCATTAAACCCAAATTAGCTAGATTGTCCTCCAGTTTAGCACAGATCATGGTTTCTTCAGCTCAACAGATTTTTAAACAAAAAAAAAGTGTAGGATTAGGAGTCACATCGAAAACCCAGCACAAAATAAGTTTTCTTTAGATACTAAAAAGTACACTCAGGAAGGTGGGGTGCACACGTAGGAGACACCCTCAGAAGCTGACTGCATGGGGCATGTTGGCACTGAGTAGCACAGTGAGCATACTTAACCACACTATTTAAAGAACATTTCCCTCTTTCCTGGACTCCATGCAGAGAGGGAGTTCCGCACTCGGTACCACAGTGAGGTGATAGTGGTCAGAAGTGAGGTGATAGTGGTCAGAAGCTACCTAAATCCAGAGTCTGAGAACCAAGTCTTAACCAGCTATGGATTCTGTCTCCTTTTCTCTCCTTGCTGTCTTTGAATTCTGTTTTCATTGCTTTCTTTTTGTGTATATCTCTATCTCAAAATAAATTTTTAAGAAGGTGTACTAACAAAAAATTTTAGAGTGCTACCGACTCGACGGCACTTAACAACAAAACAACAACATATAACACATTATCACAAATTAGGCTTAAAACAACAGAAATGTATTTCCTCACATCAAAATCAAGGTGTTGGCAAAGCTTTTAGGAACAGATCCTTCCTTGACTGATGCAGCTTCTGGTAGCTTCAAGCATTCCTTGGCCTGTGGCAGCATAATGCCAATCTCTGCCTCTATCACCATAGAACCATTTTCTCTGTGTGTCTCTTCCCCTCTTTTAATAAAGACAATAGCCGTACTGTATTAGGACCCAAGCTGCTCCAATAGGATCTCGTGTTACCTTAATTCCATCTGCAAAAATCATATTTACAAATAAGGTCACATTCATAGGTGGTGGTGATATGCCGTGGAGTCAGTTCCGACTCATAGTGACCCTGTACAGGGTTTCCGAGGCTGTAAATCTTTACAAGAGCAGAGAGCCTCTGGGATACAATTCAATCCACAACAGGTGGACACCCAGTTTTTCCAGCAACATTTGATAAAAAGGTCTTGAGCTCATTCATGTAAAAAAGGCACACGCTCTTAGAGAAAGTAACACTGGAATAAGCTACCCCAAGTCACCTTATTTCAGTCGTTTTCTCTCCCTTCTCCTTCCCAATCCTGACACCAGATTGCCATTTTTTCAGAAAGACAGGCAAACATTTCTGGGTTTTACCTTTCTCATTTTAATGAGATGGTGGTTGTGTACCATCCAGTTGGTTCCAACTCATAGCGATCCTATATAGGGTTTCTGAGGCAGTAACTCTTATGGGAGCAGAAAATCTCATCTTTCGCCCATGGAGCAGCTGGTGGATTCAAACTGCTGACCTTGCAGTTAGCAGCCCTATATGTAACCCACTCCACCATCAGGGCTCCATTTTAATAAGATGAGCAGGTGTTTTTCTGGTTTGCATATACATTGTCATGTTCCATTGTAGAAATCTTCTAGATTCAATTTATTCAAGTTCCTAAAAGGCAGTGCTAGAGCCATCTGAAGTTTAATCATTGTTTTCATTGACATGATGCCAGCACTCACTGAATGGGGTTTTCTACATCCCCTTATTCCACAGATATTCAGATTGCATAGGGGTGGGATCTTTGTCCCCCTTTTTTTTAGATAATTAATTCAAACCCACCAGCAGCTCTGTGAGAACAAAACCCTGGCATTCTTCTTTGATAAAGATTGTTATTGTTTTTGTTGTGTGTCATCGAGTCGATTCTGTATGGCATAGTGGAAGGGTTTCCTAGGCATGTAGAATAGCTGGTGGGTTCGAACCACCCATCTTTTGGCTAGTAACCAAGCACTTAACTCTCATGCCCAGAGAGCAGTTCTAGTCTATCATAAGGGGTCACTGTGAGTTGAAAGTGACTTGAGACCACCTAACAACAACTGCAATCATTATTCTAGTTGAAGGACCTCCTTTCTTTTAAACATAGATTACATTTCTCAAATAATAACTTTTTTTAACCATTTCCCTTTGCGGGGAGACTGGGCCAGGGATGAACTGAATTGTGTAAAATGTGTTCAGTATCTCATTGACATTCTTTTATTGGTAAAGTAACTTGACCATTTGTATATCTCCCCTTACTAAACAGTACTTTAATCCACAACAGAAATTATTGCTCTTACGAGTACATAATATTGTTTATGGAGCACATGATATACCAGGAGCTGGGCAAGATACCAGAGATGTACGGGATGAAGAGGACTATGGTTAGGGTCCCTGAGCTCAAGGTTTGAAAGGTTACGGGGGACTGGTTAGTCGTGGTCAGGTAGGCTATGGCAATTCAGGGCAAGCAGCATTAGGATTGCACAGGTCTGGGATGGGATGGCACCACACAGGCAGGTCATTAAACCTAGATTTGGGAGATTGAGATACTAGATAATGAACTAACTAACACTAAAATCTATGAAAGCTGGAACCTTTGTAAGGTGGAAACCTGTCAGAAAACTTGAATATTTTCCACTAAAACAAGCGATAAAACTGCACCCTGTCAAAGGGGGAATCCTTAAAAGACCTGGAAAAACAAGGCAGTGCTCACAGGTTCCTCTGTATCTGAAGAGGACTTATCGAGGTGATCTAACAAGTAACTGTAATCTGGAACACACCATTCGGGATCACCACAACTGACACAGATTATTTTTGCTCCCAGAGGCTGCACTGCAGTGTAGCATTTCAAAAACAAATTCCATCATTAGGGTAGCTCAAGTATTTGAGCTCACTCGCTCCCTCTTCTACTCTGTCAATCTTTCAATCTCTCTTTCTCTCTCTCTCTCTCTCTCTCTCTCTCTCTGTCTCACACACACACACACACACACATACATACACAAAACACAAATTTCCACTGTTTGTAAACATTCTTTGAAGGACTTCAACACTTGTTTTTATGTATCTGGAAAATTCTAACTTAATTTAATTAAAAATAGTAGAGAATTTTATTTTCTGCTTTCTGGGATATTGCCATTTTAATTACCAGATGAATGATCAGGGAAAGCCTCCAGAATCCCTTAAAGTTCATCAAGCTTTTCGGTATCTTAATTAGGAATTCTCTCATTAAGTCTTCATTCACACAATAATTCTTAATAGAGAGGAAGTGTGTTAGAAGATGCTAAATAAAAAGCTGGTTATGTTAATGGAGATTGAGTTTTGACCACATTCTTCTTTAAAATTTGTATTCTCCAAGGTTTCATATTCAAAGGCTTGATTTTGTACGAAGTGAGGTTTATACATAAAACATGAGTGAGATATTTATATTGGAGTTGGGAAGAATTAATGTGAATATTATTTGGTATAAATATGCCATTACAGAGGCAGGAAAATATAACCCAACAAAAAGAAGACTGTTCCACTTCCTTTGAAATTGTGGTTTGTTTACCTCAGAAATTTTTTTAATTATCTGACTCTTTACCATATTTCCAAGATTTTTATCTACCCTCTGCAATTAAGAACTTGGGATTTCTTGTGGACGACTGAGGCAAATAGAAAATATATGGTTACATATTTGTTTCCTTGAGAGAAGCATGATTTTATCATCTTTTAAAAAGAGACATTTTCTTTCATTAAAAAAATGATAGTAGAAAACCAAGAGTAAATAAAAATTATTCAGAATACCATCACCTAGAAATAACCATCATCAGTAGCTGCCAGGCATCATTCTAGAGATCTCTTATGTATTTCTATAGTAAGACCTTGAGATGAATTAAAATAATATGACCATATATGTATAGTATATATGTTCTTTTTAAATAAGAAGTATGAAACTTGGCTTTAATTAAAGAATAAAACTGAAGTGAAACCCAAGAATTGATGAACTTGATAAACATTTTCTCAAAACTAAGAAATTATCTAAAGCTAAGAAAAAGGAATATAGAAAAACTGTAAAATTATAGTCATTAGAAAGTATAGTTAACATTTGTTATTATCTTATGATTTCTTGCTATAAAAAGTGAAGAACTTAGCTCCATGAAAATTCTCCCCTCCCCTCCTTCCCTCTCCCTTCCCTTTTTGGGTCATTATAATTGTTAGCATTTACGTATCTTTCTGTACTTCCCACATATGCGTAATGTAGCCCTATGGCGCTATAGGAAAAGCACTCGACCATAAGGTTGGTTTGAACCGCAAGGTCAGAGGTTCAAACTCACTAGCCACTCCTTAGAAACCCTATACAGGGTCAGAACAAACTCGACGGCACTTAACAATAACAATATCAGCTAAAAAGAAGCCTTGGATGTGCAGTGTTAGTGTTGGACTACTAGCCAAAAGGATGGCTATTCAAACTCACCGGTTCAGGAGCTCCATGAGAGAAAGATGAGGCAGTCTGTTTCTGTCAAAAACCCAGTGGAGCAGTTTTACTCTGTCCTAAGTCAGAATCGACTAGATGGCAGTGGATTTTTTGTTTGTTTGTTTATATCCAACTAAATTCCAAATCAACCCCAGTCTTTTCAGCATGGCTTTTCTACCCTTCTGTGTTTTCATTTGCTTTTGGTTGGATGAAGTTCATTGCCAACACAGATAGCTAGTTAAGAGAGAGATGCACATTTAGAAACACGTGGGGACTTGACCTGGGACTTGAAACTCAGGTCTGCTTCAGGTTTTCCTTGATACTTCCTCTAATTAAACTGTCCCACGGCCTCTAACCAGCATTTAGAAATTTAATGAACTACAAGCGGACTCCTAGTCCACTTCCCCCTCCTTTTTCTCTTCTCCATCTCCTGTGAGAAGAGCTCCTTAATGCACCATTATTTTCATATTTAAAGTCACCTAATTGTAAGTTCTCCTATAGAAGCTTCCCGCCGCTGGCTTCTGGCAGCCAGTAAGCAGCTCTTTGTGGTCACTTCCAAAAGTACTTGAACTTTCAAAATGTATCATATTCTAGAATTGAAAAGCCTGTATTTGCTTCCTTGACTTTTTTGGGTATTAGTTTGTGGGGGCTTTTTCAAGTGACAATTTTGACTGTCAAAACAAAAATCAAGGTAATGAAAAGACAGTAATAGAAATAAGAAGGAAAAAGGGTCAGAGTTGAGTACATTTCCACTCTGAACTTGATGACTACCGATGATTACATAATTCAGATATCCCAAACACTTTCAGTTCCAATGTCAATTACTCTTTGTTTATTATTTTTGGTTCATTATTCATTATTGCTATAACAAATTCATAAAATGTGGTCTGATGCCATTGATAGGGAGAAAGTGAGGAATTACCATTGAAGAATTGCCTGTCCTTCGTCACAGTGTTAACTTCTTGCAGTGGAATTGTAATTGGAAATTCGTTTGAGGCCCCATTAAATCTTTACCTAGCCCCGGTCTACATTACATGCAGCTCTGCCCTTATTTAATCACCTGGTGCCCCTGACTTCCCCCTTACTAGTTCCTCAGAAACACCTGATCTTATGGAAGACGTTCACATACTGTGCTCAGGAACAGGGACCTTGAAACTAGAATGACAGGGAGCAAATTGACATAAAGCAATCTTCCAATATTCTGGCTGAAATATGAATTAATTTTTAAAAAAATAAATAGAAATAGTAAATCTCTCCCTTGGGGATTATAGAGTGAGATCTCATATAATGCCTCACTTTTCCAGTCACTGGAAATATTGAAGGTATGTTAATTGTAGGTGAATGTGATAACTTTTTTTAAAAAATAGTAATGCTTTAATTTAAATGTATATTAAAATACATATCTAGCAAAATGATAGTGATACAAAGTTCATTTTTAAGATAAGTACAAAGTGAGCCAGATATGACATAAAAATGTGAAAATGACATGTGAGTAAAGTTTCAGAAACACTGTTTATTGTTGTTAAGTGCCGTTGAGTCCATTCTGACTCATAGTGACCCTGTATAGGGTTTCCAAGGAGCAGCTGGAGAGTTTGAACCACCGACCTTGCAGTTCAAACCAACTTTGTGGTCTAGCACGTCATGTATCCTACAGTGCCACACACGAGTATAGAAATCAGAAATACACAGATATGACAAAAATTGCACAGTTGTGTAAGATTACATTTCTAGAAATAATTCAGCATGGAAATCAGAAACCTATTTAAATTAAACTTGCATTTTTCTTTAGTGAAATCTACCTGTGTAGATTTCTAATGCACTGGTTCTCAATTAATGTAATATCCACCAGGACATGCATGATAAGCACCAACATATTCTCATGGAAACACACAATTTCTGTCCCTTCTCTGTAACTCCACCCCTTTCTCTCCCACTACACAAAGTACTCTGGAAGACAAGCCAATAAGAAATATTATAAAAAGAATAACCTTTACTCCACTCTAATTCATTTTTTAAATTTTATTTTCTTGTTCTTGTTGAGAATATACACAGCAAAGCATATACCGAATCAACAGTATCTAAATGTACCCTGTAGTAATATCGATGATGTTCCTTGAGTTGTGTAACCATGCTCCCTCCCCTCCATTTCTGAGGTGGTCCTCTCTCAGTAACATAAACTCACTGATCTCTAAAGTTCCTGTCTAATCTTTTAAGTTGCTGGTATCAATTTGATCTCACATAGACAGTTCTTAAAAGAGCACAATGCTCTAGATAGATATTTTGTTATGCTAACTACTGTTTGCTTTTAAGAACTTCAGGGGAGAGTTTTGGTTTAAGGTTCATGCTCTAATTCATTGTTAGAAGAGTTGAGTTACTTACAAGATGATACTTTACCTTTTCCTAACAAATCATTTTAGCACAGATTGTGACTGATTGCCACTTGTCAGAGTATCCAGTATGCCTGAGAAGAAATGCTTCCACAAACTCGTTTTGATCTAAAATATCATTATGCCATGACCTCTTTGGAGGGATTTTTACTTTAGGATCCGTTTCCCCTATTGCCTCTGACCAGTATTGTCCTTTTCTCTTTTATACATACAGAGTGTTGGGCGGGAACTGCTGCTCCATTTGATTGAATATCTCATAACCAATGATGGAAAAGACCCCGAAATCACAAATCTAATCAATAGTACCAGGATACACATCATGCCTTCAATGAACCCAGATGGATTCGAAGCTGTCAAAAAGCCTGACTGTTATTACAATCAGGGAAGGTAAGGATGAATTGGCCTGTCTTTACTTAAAAACAAACAAAAACAAACCAAAGGCCCATCAGATACTTGTTAACCCAGTCAAAAGGAGGATAGCACCACACCTGTGTGCTGGACTACTAACCGCAAGGTCAACAGTTCAAACTCACATCGACTCTGAGGGAAAACGATGAGGCATTCTGCTCCCATAAGAATTTACAGCCTTGGAAATCATACACAGGGTCCCTATGAGTCAGAAGCCCCTCACTGGCAGAGAGAAAGTGTGGCATGTCATTGACTTGCTGAAAACCCTTGAGGGCCACCCATTACTTTTAGAATCAGGTGTAAAGTTCTGAACTGGCTGCATTAGTCTTGTGTTCCAACTCCATTCACAGCATTCCCTCAGACCCCTTCTTCTGCCACTCTGGCCCTACATCATTTCCTTCAGCTCCCAGGTTTTTCCTCCCCTCAGGAGTTTTGTATAATGCCATTTCCCACTCCTTACTCCTTCCCATTGTTTAAGGAACATTTCCTCCAATATTCCTTATCTGTCATCTTTTATATTAGATTCACTGTTATACTCTCGTATCAACTGGTACTTTACCTTCACAGTCATAGCCAAATTTTTAATGTCTGTTTTTGTTTGTTTATTGTCTCTGTCCACTAAACTACATGCTCCCTGAGGACAGAAATCCCATCGATGTGTTTATCATTGTTAATTTCGTAATACCTAATTTCATTATTATCAGTTAATTTATTAAGTCAGTAATCCAAGAATTAACCACAAGTAAGAGTAACTCTCTTTCTGATTTAAATAGACTTTATCTTGTCAAGTTACCTTACAAATTCCTAATATACATTTGGGAGTTCTGGTGTGACGCTGGAGGATAAACACTGGACTGCTAACCACAAGGTGGCTCATATGCACTCTTGGCATTGCCAGCAAATCAACAATTATGGAATCAATAATCTCATGTTAATACTAGTCATATTATTAAAGGTTTTCCTTGAATAAATGTTAGATGTAGCCCTAGTCAGACTGGAAGAGCAAAACAGACCCACTGTAGCAATACAGACTAGGTCAATATACAAGAAATCAAATAGAAAATGTTGATAGGGATTTGCGATGAGTTTCTTTAGCATAAGAAAGTAGTGGTGGTGCTGGTGTGCCGTAGAGTCGGTTCCAACTCATAGTGACCCTGCACAGGGTTTCTGTAAGTCTTACAGGAGCAGAATGCCTCATCTTTCTCCCATGGAACAGCTGGTAGTTTCAAACTGCTGACCTTGGAGTTAGTAGTCCGACTTGTAAACACTACGCTTAGCATAAGAGAGTAGAGACAGTTAATAATCTAAGCTTTGTTAATATATATATATATTATAAAGCAAGAGAGGAAGCAAGAACGCTTAATGATGGAATATATTTTGAAGTCAATAATGTCTCAAAGCAGGCAGAAACAGGCAGTGAAACCCACCAGCCGCTCCTTGGAAACCCCATACAGAGTAAGGATGAGTTGGAACTGACTCAACTGCACTTATTTACATTTGAACAAGTTAAAATTTGCATTACCAAAAATAAATAAAATCTCACCTCTTGGTCCCATTTAGTTTTACATTTTTCTTAAGTATGTAAACATGGCTACTCCACTTTTTTGTATAAGACAACACATTCCTGATGTTTCAGTCATCAATTTCTGTATTAACAAACCACTCCAAAATTTAGTGACTTAAAAAACAACAATTTGTGAATTGTTGAATGGAAAACCAATTTGCCCTGTAAACTTTCATCCAAATCACAATTTTTTTCTGAAAAAAAAAAAAAAAAAGAACTTTTTCATTTACTATCAGTCCAATAAGTCAAGAAATTGGGCTGGGCAGTGCAGGAATAGCTGATGTCTGTTCCACAGTGAGACAGATAGCCTGGGCCTACAAGTGTAATTACAAATGTAATTCTGGCAGTCAGCTGGTTTCTGTAGGTGGGCTCTCTGTGTGGCCAGCATTGGGATGCCAGGGTGCCAAAAGGGAATGTTCCAAGAAGGAAAGTTCTAAAACTCAAGTATTCATCAACTTCTTCTTGCATCACACTAGGTAACGTCCTATTGGTCAGAGCAAGTCATAGACCAGCAGGGGAGGACTATTGGATATGGATGCCAAGAGACCCCCAAAGTTCCCACCCACCACATCATTACACCTATATTCCCATTTGGAAAAACAAAGCCCAAACTAAAGGCCTACATGTTGCACAAATTAGCTTCCTCCTATACCATCAATCAACCCTAAAAAAAAAATTCTTTCTTTTAAAGGGAAAATTATAACCAGTATGACCTGAATAGGAATTTCCCTGATGCTTTTGAAGTCAATAATGTCTCAAGGCAGCCCGAAACAGAGGCAGTCATGAAGTGGCTGCAAACAGAAACGTTTGTCCTTTCGGCAAATCTCCATGGTGGCGCCTTGGTGGCCAGTTACCCCTTTGATAATGGTGTTCCAGGTAAGCATAACATGTAACCCCACTCTGACTTTCAGGTCCTGAATGGAGCTGTAAAGTTTCTGCCTCTGGATAGGGATAAACTTAAACTCTTCTTCCCCGAAATGAGGCAGGGATTGAAAGAGCCTCACTGAGTCATCCTCCCTAGCATATATAAACAACAGATGGGCAGTGTGGCTGAGCTAACAGGGTTACTTGACATTCATCAGGGAAATGCTAAAATCAGAATTTGGATTACCTCACAAGAGGCAACATGCTAAAGAGTAAAACTAAAATAACTTACCCTTCTTTATTTGACTGTGAACAATAATTGCTGACTCCTATTAAAAGAATATGGGTAGAGGAACTTTAAATGCAGATTGTTAAATAATAGAAGTCAATCAACAAAGGCCGCATATGTTATTGCATGAGTTTAACTATATGACATTCTAGAAAAGGCCAAACTATAGAGACAGTAAAAAGATCTACGTTTATCAAAAGTTTGGGCAAGGAAAGGAGAAGAGGGAAGAAAAAGTGAAGCACAGTAGGAACACCATGGAATTTTTCAGTCACCTTTGAAGGCAAGAGTCCATTAGGTGGTGCTACAGAATTACTCATATTTTCCTGTGATTTTTCTGTTTGTTTCTCTTTGTCTTTTCTGGGTTTCCTAGCTTGTATATTTTCCCCCCTGGATTTTTATGATGTTTGCCTTTAGTGTTTAGTCTTGAATTTCAGCCTTTCTTCTATTTTGTGGGAGAGTTTCTCTTTGTGCCTCACCTGACAAGAGACAGCAACTGTGGCCACACAGCCAAATTACAATTGCACTCTTTAAAACCCCACCAATAAGGCAATAGCCAATACCAGCCGCTATACACCAGAGCAGCATCTACAACCAACACCTGCTAAAAACACTCTGAAGAGAGCTGTAAGAGCAGTGATCAGAGAAGCCTATCTCCTGATCATGCCTACCATGAGGCAACTGGAGTGTGCTTAAGAATATACTATCATACATTTATCTAGTTAATACAAGTACAACACCACCACAATGTCTAAAAAGCAGCAGAAAACTGCTCACATGCAGAAACAAGACAGAATGGCTCAAACAAATGGCATTAGAGAGACAAGAGGCTTTGGAATTGTCTGAAAGGGGATGTAAGAGAATCGAGACAAATCTAAAAGTTCCACAGAAAAGTCGAGGAAAATAAGGAAGAAGTCAGAAAAGTGCTAAGGAACAATCAAACGAAATTGATACAAAAAGTTTGTGGAAGAAATCCCATTATCTTTTCATTCAATTTTCCCATCAACTTTTTGAAGCCCCTTTGTATATGAGAACTTTCTGTACTGTCTGCTTAATTTTCTATAAACCTAAAGTGGTCTAAAATAAGTTTTTTTAAAAAAAGCAAAAAGCTGTCAGATGAAGTATATACCAGATTTAAGATATAGTAGTTTCATTTAACCCCAACACTACCCACCCCAGGAAAGTTTACTGTCCTCCAGAAATTAGCAAGGGTGATTAAAAAGGATATTTCATTGTTGAATTAATGTAGGAGGAATTTGATTATGAATATGGCTTATTTTGTGTGTATACTCATTAAATCTAGAAAGAAGAGTAGAGATAACCTTCAGGGAAATGAAATAGAGGATTGTTCTCTAGGAAATTTAGAGTATTTATTTGCAATGATATTATGGTATTTGCTAGAATGAAAGGTCTTGGTTTCTCTTTCACATCTAGAAACTGGGACATTACACTTCCGTAGCCTAACCCCTGATGATGATGTTTTTCAATACCTTGCACATACCTATGCTTCAAGAAATCCCAACATGAAGAAAGGGGATCAGTGTAAAAATAGCATGAAATTTCCCAATGGAGTGACAAATGGATACTCTTGGTATCCACTCTTAGGTGAGTTTCTCTTCATTTCTACTATCCTCATTTTTTACTTCATCCAAAGAAGCCAGCTGGTTTATGTTGGCTTCAGGAATTGTCAACAGCACAATCTCTTCAATCATGTCTTCATCAGGTAGTATCACAAGAGCACTGGAGAAGACTGATAGTTTGGGAAATGCTCAGACATGTTCCTCACTATCAAAGGGCCTTCTTCATTTATTCAAAGATATATACAGCATCTACCTGCTGTGAGCCAAGAACTATGCCAGAGGGATGGAGAGGACATAGCCGTACCTTCAAATTTAATAGGGGAGACAGGTGTGCTAACAAATACTTGTGATGCAGTTGTTCTTATCAAATGTCGTCAAGTCAACTTCAATTCATAGCGATCCCATGTATCAGAGTAGAACTAGCAGAGTAGGCTTCTAGGCTGTGGTCTTTACAGGGGCAGATCACTAGGTCTTTCCACCCATGAGCCACTGGTAGGTTCAGATTTCTGGCCTTCTGGTTAGCCACTGAGCATTAAACCACCAGGCCTCCTGATAACAGTGATAAAAAGAGATGTGTGACAGGGTTGAAACCAGATACCCCTGAAACCACAGGCACCTGTGTCTTTTACCTCCAAGGAGTCATTAGGGCATGTCTCTTTTGTCTCCAGAAGCAATTTAGTGGAATGATAGGTACATGGATGGAAAAGGAGACCATGGGTGGTAGAAAGTTGCTCAGCTGCTAACTGAAAGTTTTGAGGTTCATGTCCACCCACAGATGCCTCAAAACATAGCCTGATGCTCTACTTCTGGAAAATCAGCCACTGAAAGCACTAAGGGGTGCAGTTCTACTCTGATACACAGGGTTACCATGAGTCAGACTTGACTCACTGCAACTGGGTTGTTCTGGGGTGGTGGAGAGTAAGAGGACCTGTGCTCTGGTGTCTACCATTTCTTAGCTAGAATCCTTGGGAAGATTACTTAACATCCTCGAACAACTTTCCTCATCTGTAAACCAGGGATAATAATTGCCCCAAAGATGAAACAAGTTGATTCAAAGCACTTCAAACAGTACCTAGCAATAGTGTTGTTGTTGTTAAGTGCCGTCAAGTCAGTTCCAACTCACAGTGACCCTCTCTTTATAGGGTTTCCAAGGAACAGCTGGTGGGTTTGAACTGCCAACCTTGAGGTCCAGTGATTTATCCTGCAGCACCACACCAGGTTTCAGTAATGAGCTTAATAATGAGTTGTTGTTGTTAAGTGCCATCAAGTCAGTTCCAACTCATAGTGACCCTATATGAGGTTTCCAAGGAGCAGCTGCTGAGTTTGAACCACTGACCTTGTGGTTCAAACCAACTTTGTAGTCCAGTGCTTTGTCCCACAACACCACACCAGGACTGTATATTCAGTAAATACTGAGCACTCTCATCCCCACCAAAATGAACATACTTAACTTCACATAATAAATGTATTTTAAAATAAGTTGTACAAGTATTTTAAATATTTGTATATTCAAGCATTTGTATATTCTAGTCTATGGAGTCCTGGTGTGACACTGTGGGATAAAGCACTGGATTGCAAGGTCAGTTTGGGCCACAAGGTTGGTGGTTCAAACTCACCAGCCACTCCTTGGAAACCCTATACAGAGTCACTATGAGTCAGAACCGATTTAAAGGCACTTAACAACAACAACATTCTAGTCTACAGAGTCTTGATGTGGTGCTACAGGATGCACTGGACTGCTAACATCAGGTCTATGGTTCAAACTCACTAGATGCTCCTCTAGTCTATATCTGTTTAAAATGTGACTTAGGAAAATATATAATCTGAAGGTACACAGTTGAATCCAGCTCTGATCCAGTTACCCATATGGGAATAGTTAAGATTGCCTTGTCATGCCATCATAGTTAAATGTTAAGTCCTAAGTTTATATGTTAATATGTCAAATTCATCTTTTCTTGTTTACAAGTACTTTTCCTGCAACTGTCGAATTCACTCATCCTTAAGGTACGTGATACTTGGCTCTACTCCAGTCCCAGACCTTAGCAGTAATTAAATATGCTTGTGTTTAGGTGGAATGCAAGATTACAACTACATCTGGGCCCAGTGTTTTGAAATTACGTTGGAGCTATCATGCTGTAAATACCCTCGTGAAGAGAAGCTTCCATTTTTCTGGAATGATAATAAAGCCTCATTAATTGAATACATAAAACAGGTGCACATAGGTTTGTAACATTTTCTTACTAATTCTTTGTTAACACAAAACATAGCATCTGGCAAAACTTTTGGGTTAAGAAAATGCAAGCCATCATCTGCGTTTTGTAGGTGCAGCCTTGTTTTCAGGATCAGATGAAACTAGCAATTAAGACTTACTTCTCTCTGCATGGCTTATCTGCAGTGTGTGAGAAGTTCCATGCCTAAGTGCATAAAAGAGAAAGCATTGGGGCTTGTTGCTTTGACATAGGTTTTAAATATCCAGAGTAAACCACCCCCACCCCCACCGCCTTGTTTTATATCTTATTAAGTGCTATGGAGTCAGTTCTGAGTCATAGAAACCCTGTAAAAGGTTTCTGAGGAGTGGCTTCTGGGTTTGAACAGCTGACTTTGTGGTTAACAGTCAAAAGCTTATCCTACAGCGCCACCTAGGACTCCAATTTTACATCTTAAATGACCTGAAAATCTGGCAAAAATATTTCTGTTATCTCCTATTTAGAGAAAAATCATGTTTGCCAATCACTTACCGTCACAGACCACAGAGAACACTGGGCAGTTCTCTTTTTCCGGAAGTGGGGTGGTGATCTAACAACTTTGCATCAATCTCTCCCCTACCCTATTTCTGCCAGGAAGCTCCCCAGCCTGTTTTCTGAAGTCTGCCCTTTACCACAAACAGTCAAACGAACTGTGACAACAGAGAGGTGGTTCTCAACTCTGCAGCAGACTCACCTGAAGGACTTTGATGTTTTCTGGTTTGATTCCCTGCTGTGAATTTGTCCTTCCACCCCAGACATACTGAATCTGTGTCCATCAGAATCACTTGGGGTTTTTTAGGATTCCCTTGGGGTTTTTTTTACCTTGCGGTTTTTGTTTGTGTATCTGGAGTGGAAATGTAAATTCTCAGCAGGAGGTCAAACCAGAAAGAACCTGCTTGAAATTCCAGTTAAAACATGAATTGCCAAGTCCCATTCCCAGAGTTTCTGACTTAGTGGGTCTTGAATTTTTAAACAAGTTCCCAAGTAATGCTGATGCAGCTGATCCAGGGACCACACATGAAGAACCATTGCACTGGAGAAACATACTGCTCCTAATGAAAATGGACTGAGTACAGCTCAAATGTATTTAACCCATCTTACTGATTTAATCACTGTCTCTTTGGACACGGTGTGGATGGCTCATCTGCACTGTCAAGAGTTAAAGTTCTCTTTCCCCATTCAGAATAGCTTGGGGATAGAAGCGCATCATAAACTGGCACAATAGTTAGGTTACCCTGTCAAACCAAAGTGGAATGCATAAATGTCTGCTGAAAGGTTACAGCCAAGCCATGCTACCTAATTGTATAATTTCTCATTTTCTGCATGCTTCACACCAAAGCTGACCATCTGCCAAGAAAGAAGGAGGCACAAACCAGAAGTGTAGGGATAGAAGGCTGTTGTAAGGCTCCTACAGGGTTGTTTACATTCAAACTCACTGCAGACCTCAATCTAAACCCAGGCCCATTGATGTTGTATAGTCATTCTTAGAGGATTTCCTTTGGACAACCCTGGGCTGGTTTGGCATGCAGTGTCTACAGATGTTGAGGCCTAGGTAGCAAAGGAGGGCAGCCTGGTTTTTAGGAGGTTGGGATGTCTTGTTTGTCCTACCTCCTCCCAGACAAAAGCAACAATGGACAAGATCTGATTTTACTTGCTGCTGCCGCTGCTTCTCCCCTAAACTCCTCAAAGCAGATCTGTCTGGGGGATGATTCACAGTACCCAGAAATCTAAGCGGCCTGGGCATGGTTTACAAAAGAATCTGGTGTATGCTGAGTTCCAGAAGCCTGTGAGACTCAAGTAGGGACCTACTATGTGATCTAAAGGAGCTCTGGTAGGGTAGTGGTTACAAATCGGGCTGCGAACCACAAGGTCAGCAGTTTGAAACTACCAGCTGTTCCGCAGGAGAAAGATGAGGGTTTCTGCTCCCGTGAAGATTTACAGCCTTGGAAACTCTGTACAGGGTTGCTATGAGTCGGAACCGACTCCACGGCACACAACAGCAATATGAGATCTAAAAGGAGCACTGTTAGTATAGTGGTTATGTATCAGGCTGCTAACTTCAAAGTCAACAGTTCGAAGCTACCAGCTGTTCCATAGGAGAAAGATGAGACTTTCTGCGCCCATAAAGATTTATAGCCTCAGAAACCCGACACAGGGAAACCACAGCACACTACCACCACCACAAGATCTGAAGTAGGTAGCCACTGAGATCATTAGGTAAGAGCATGAGCATGATCAGGCCTAAGTATTGTCCCAGTTCTAACTCTGAATTGTGGCCACTGGACGAAGAGTTCCAATTCTTGCCAGAAGTTACTACATCCTCATTCTAGTGTTAATACATTTCCAAGGGAGGGGGAGCTTTGCATTTCTCTTCCTCTTCTCCAGATGTGACCACAGAAGCTAAACTTTTTCGTTTATTTACTGTTTGAAATTTTTCAAAAATCTTGATTTTTGTTCCCCTGATATAATAGAATAGTGCTGCTGGCCTTCTTCATATCTGTTTGTATCTACCTGTCTTTTTTTCAGTGTTTCAAGTTTGGCATATAGAAATCAACCCTCTCTTCTGGTAAAACAATTACTTTCCTCTAAATGAAAAGTCTTGGTGATGCCTTGGCAGAATATTGTAAAGACATTTTGTTGTTGTTAAGTGCCGTCGTGTTGATTCCAACTCATAGTGGCCCTGTATGGGTTTCCAAGGAGCAGCTGATGAGCTTGAACCACCAACCTTGTGTTTCAAACCAACCTTGCAACCCAGTGCATTAATCCACAGCACCATACCAGGACTCATAAAATCTGAATAAAAGCTTTCATTTGGCTGCTGGTATGTGGTTTTTCATTGCATAGGAATTCCATATTTAAGCATGGTTGGTGTTTGCACAGTAACAGAACGACATTCAGATACTCCAGTCCTCAGTATTCTTGCCAAACCATGTTTAGGCTTGGATGACAGTCATATGGAAATTAGTCTGTGGATTCTGAGATGATCATGAGTGAGAGTCAAACTGGGCAAGGAAGACTTTTAGACATTCCCCCAAATCCAAATAACCCATCTTTTTCCCATATTTGAGAGTAGGCTAAGGATAGATTAATTGAATCTTTGTTTAACTGTGACACACACTGATATACGTGTTATATGGCAAGGGTACAGAAACACTTTTTATGCAACTACAACACAAAAATACAAGTCAGTGCTAGTAAAGTATACATATATAACCAAGTCCAGCCTATAAAAATTTACTACCCTTTTTTCAAGTTGTTGTTGTTGTTAGGTGCCATCGAGTTGGTACCGACTCATAGTGACCCTATGCACAACAGAACGAAACACT
>NW_006408551.1:20753733-20767738 GCF_000296735.1 Chrysochloris asiatica | reverse complement strand
GTGAGATATATTCAAGGTCATATGGCTTTTTTTCTTCATGTTTTTAGCCCACTACTCTTGACTCCTGGTGTAGTGCTGTAGGATCAGCACTAAACTGCGAACCACAAGATCTGAAGTTCAAACACACCAGCTGCTCCTCAGAAAGCCTATACAGCATAGCTGTGAGTCAAAACCAACTCTATTGTACCTTACAACAGCAACTCTTCACTAAAGAAACTCTGGTAGCGTAGTGGGTTTCGAGTTGGACTGCTAACCACAAAGGTCAGCAATTCAAATCTACCAGCCACTCTATGGAAGAAAGATGATGCTTTACGGTCCCGTAAAAATGTGCAGCCTCGGAAACCCTACAGAATCACAGTGAGTTGGAACCGATTGCACACACAACACACCACTACCCCCACCACTTACTAAGGAGCCTTGGTAGCACAATAATTAATCACTTCTTGTTGTTGTTGTTAGGTGCCATCGAGTCGGTACCGACTCATAGCGACCCAGTGCACAACAGGACGAAATACTGCCCAGTCCTGCGCAAATCTCACAATCATTGCTACGCCTGAGCCCATTGCTGCTGCCACTGTGCCAGTCCATCTCATTGAAGATCTTCCTCTTTTTCTCCGACTCTCCACTTTACCAAACATAACATCCTTCTCCAGAGACTAGTCTTTCCTGATAATATGTCTGAAGTATGAGAGTCTGGTGATCCTAGCTTCCAAGGAGCATTCTGGCTGCTAAGCAAAAATTCAGTGGTTCAAATCCACCAACCGCTCCAAAAAAAGAAAGATATGGCATTCTGCTTCCATAAAGATTTATAGTCTTGGAAACTGTGGGACAATTCTACTGGGTCCTATAGGTTCTCTGAGTCAGACTCGACTCTAGAGCAGTGGGTTTTGGTTTTACTCTTTACTAGAATCCTTTGTCCATTATCTTAGATGTTTAGCAATGGTGAAGTTAGTTTTGCTTTCTTTTTGATGAGTTTGGGTTTTGTTTTGTTTTGTTTTGTTTTGAGGAAGTCAATGACAAATACAAAAGAAGCCAACAGACACACCACCACAAGGCATCTGGTACAAATTCATGAATTTCCTAAGTGGTGGGAAGGCTCGATGCTAAATCAGAGCCCTGGAGAAGGAAGTATATGCATACCAATTACCAAATGGTCACCAAACACATGAAACCATACCATTGGCCATGAGAGAAATGCAAATTAAAACCACAATGAAATGCTACTTTACTCCCCCTAGGATGTCTAAGATTTAAAATTAAAATGAAAAATAATGAATGCTGGCAAAAATGTGGGGAAATTGGAACACTTGCCTGTTGCTGGTGGGAATGCAAAGTGGTACAATTATTGTGGAAAATAGTGTGATGGTTCTTCTAGAAACTAAAAATAGAATTACCATGTTGTTGTTGTTAAGTGCCATCAAGTCAGTTCTGACTCATGGATAGGGTTTCCAAGGAGCAGTTGGTAGGCTTGAACCACCAACCTTGTAGTTTAAACTGACCTGTAGCCCAGTGCTTATCCTAAGTGCCACACGATTACTCCAGAACTACCATGTGATCCAGAAATTCCCCTCCTAGATACATACCCAAAAAAACTTTAAAACACTATTCACAATAGCTTGGGAACAACCTAAATATCCATCAGCAGATAAATGGATAAACAAAATGTAGTACATTACCTACAATGACATACTTCTTAGTCAGTAGAGAAAATTAAATTTTGATACATGCGACAGTATGGATGAAACTTGAAGATATTTTGCTGAGAGAAATAGTCAATAAGAAAACCAAAGTTTATTACTGGTTACCAGGAGTGGAAGACAGAAAATGGGGGGTTGACAGTTATGGAAAAACCACATTGATTAAAAGGTAGTATTATAACAGCTGCCAGTAAATTGTACACATGTAAAAAGTTGAATTGGCAAAAATGTGATAGATATATTTATATATATAATAAATATAAAAAGTAGACACTGAGGCTCCTTATGTATAGCAAACATCTCATGGGTCATTGATTTGGAAGTTTAGGGTCATGGTTTCATGGAACATCGTAGTTACTTAGCCTAATAATGTGGTCAGTACTTCTGTTGTACTTTCTAGTTCACTACATAGTACTTGGGGTCTTAAAGCTTCCAGGTGGCCCCTATTCACTTTTAGCAAAAGAGGATAAAAGAAAATCAGCAATAAAAGGAGAATATGGAATGCATAGTTAACTGTCTCCATGAACTACTAACTCCTTTGCCATGAGACCAGAAGAGCTGGACATTTTGACCAAAGATACTATATCAGAATCCTGATCAAAAGGGGAAATTACAAAACTGAATTTCAAATTTTCATGGACTAGACTTTCTGGAGACATGGAGAGTGAATGAACCCTGAAATTATTGCCCTGTAACCTTAAACCAAAAATATCCCTTGAAATCATCTTAAAACCAAACGGTAGTTTAGTTAATTCCGGGAAAAGGTCTGCCTTGAGCATTATGTTCTTTTAAGAACTATCTATATGGGACGAAAGGAGCTCTGGTAGCATAGTGGTTATGAATTGGGCTGCTAACCTAAGGATCAGCAGTTCGAAACTACCAGCAGTTCCCACTGGAGAAAGATGAGGCTTTCTGCTCTTGTAAAGATTTACAGCCTCGGAAACCCTGTACAGAGTCGCTGTGAGTCGGAACCGACTCCACGGCACATAACAACAACAAATATGGGACCAAGTACACAACAGCAACTTAAAAGATTCGCTAGGAACCTTGAGGGCAATGCATTTATGTTAATGAAGGAGGAAGAACTCAGAAGAGACAGGTGAGAAAGGAAAAACACAATCAGTGTTACTAAATGCTACATGTAGGAATTGTGTATATTCACAATAACAACAAATAAAATAGGGAAATATTAACTGAGAGAAAATAAGATGAATTTTTCTTTAATACTTTATTAACTCAAAACAGCTATAAAATCATTGTAAGAAAATTATCTCATGTGCCATAACATTTAGTGTTTACATTTGATTTTCTTTTTGTCTTTCAGGTGTAAAAGGTCAAGTTTTTAATTACAACAAAGTTCCATTACCCAACGTAATTGTGGAAGTCCAAGATAGATCACATATCTGCCCCTACAAAACCAACAAATTTGGAGAGTATTATCTCCTTCTCTTGCCTGGATCTTATGTGATAAATGTAAGCATACAATCCTGGGTTTTTTTCTTAGAATATTATAGACACTATAACACTTACTTACCTAGATGGAATCTAAAAAGTAAGTCTGGAAAGTCTAAATGAAGATACTTCAGGCCAAAAGAAAATAGCAGTGCAAATGGGAGGAATAAGAACATACCAGAAAAATTTGCATTTTTTCCTAACTGGCAATTTTTTTTTTTTTTAATCAAAAGCCAAATCCTATCTCTTGTGATACTTTTTATGATTAAAAAACAAAAAAAAGCAGCTAACTTTAACAATAATAAGAATAGTTCAATGATATACCAAAAGTACTTCCAATATTCATGGAATACCATTTTAACAACTACTCCATGAACATTATTTATATAATTCATTCTAAGTGAAATAATCAGGAAAAATAAGACAAATGTTAAATTAACTATAAACCATTTCTACTGAGAAATATTTATACTCTTTATGATGAAGAGGGAAAAGATTTACCTAACCACTACTTGGTCATTTTAGTCATTCAATTCAACTCCCAGAATCTGGCCTTCATTCTTGTCCGAGAGCTAATATGTCCTGCATAAGGTAAAAAGGAATGAATAATTTGAAACATTAATCGATAAGGGATTATTTATGGGATTGCATAAAAATAATTTATATTCACTACAAGGAAAACACTTATTTTGTGTTGTTGTTGTTAAGTGCCGTCGAGTCGGTTCCAACCCATAGCGACCCAGTACAGGGTTTCCGAGGGTGTAAATCCTTACGGGAGTAGAAAGCCTCATCTTTCTCCCGCGGAGTGGCTTGTAGTTTCAAACCGCTGATCTTAAGGTTCGCAGCCCGATTCGTAACACTTATTTTAGTAGATCTAATATTTTTAGGCATGAGATGACCAAAGATTGACTGTCTTGTTCCAAATGGGAAAAACAAAAATACTAGAATCTAGAAAGAAAAATTAAATCCCCCCACAAACTATGAAGCTTAAAATTAATTAAAATTGGTAAATCATGCGGGATCCCTTTGGATGTCCTCAGAGGAGGTTTCCATTTAATACCAACTCTAATAGTTTAGCTGTTTACCCCAAGAATTCACATGTTCCTAATACACTCCAAGTTCCCATGCAAAGGACACCGATATCAAAAGCAGTGTAGACAGGACCAAATTTCAGAGTGCGTTAGCAGGAAAATCAAGGGCTTTTCTAGGTGTGGTTCACAGTGAGTTGAGTTTTCCAGCTCTGTCCATTTGTCCAGCAGCAGGAGGCTTCCCACGAAGAGGGTTAGTTCTGGATGAGCCTACTGCATGTACTGGGGTGACCTGTGCAGTAGGGAGGCTCTGAATCCTGAAGGGTTTTAGAAACTAAACGCCATTCCTTTCATTATAACTGGAAAAATGAAATTAAAAGCCAGTTTTTACTGCAGAAGAGGTGACTTCCTTCCGCCAGGAATACACATTAGCTATCAGTGATTGTTTCTCAGATGGGAATGAAGGCGAAACTCTGGGAACTGAAATGAGTGGGTAAAATGACCAGTTAGTAGTTCTATAAATCTTACTCTCCAGTCTTTTCCCTCTTCACCTGGTATAATGAAAGTATATCTCAGTAGATGTAACTTATTATAGTTAATTTAGCTTTTGTCTTATTTTTCCTGATGATCTCCTCCACCAAAAATCATAAGTCTAGATGCCAATTCAGGAAGTCCTGGTGTGGCATTGTAAGATAAGCACTGGACTGCTGACCATAAGGTTGGTGGTTCAAACCCACCAGTCACTCCTCATAAACCATATACCGGGTCGCTGTGAGTCGGAAATGATGGCACGCAACAACAACAGATGACAATTCAGACCCATATAAATAAAACAAGGTAAAATCAAAGCAAGCAATAGATATGTATACTTGATCAGGGAAAGAATTGCACTTATACATATATCCAGTGAGGATCCTAAGCACAAACGTATGCCAGAGTGAAAGAGTCAGTTCTTTCCTTGGGCTCCACGTCATGAAAATAATGGTGGCAGGACCACTCTACTGCTTCCTTCTACTGACTTATATCACCAGATAAGGGGCTTGTCTTTCTTTCATTTTCTAAGTCTTGGCAGCAGCATTCGCAACTGTGGTCCGCACGAACAGGCATTGTAGATAGAGCACACTCACTGAGAGGGGCCAACTCTGTTACTAGCCCAAGAGGCCTGGCCGACTTGCATGTGTTTCACAAAGGCACAGTTTGTGGGATGCCAGTGTTTCAATGTTGGCACCACAAGACATCTGAAATCACTCAGATAATTGTTTCTTGTTTCCTCTCAGGTTACAGCCGTTGGATATGATCCACACCTCACAAAGGTGGTTATTCTAGAGAAATCCCAGAACTTCAGTGCTCTTAAAAAGGATATTATACTGCCTTACCGAGGGCAATTGGACTCTGGCCCAGTATCAAATCCTTCATGCCCTATGGTTCCTCTCTACAGAAATTTGCCAAGCCGCTCAGCAGCAACAAAGCCTAGTTTGTTCGTATTTTTAGTGACTGTTTTGCACATATTTTTAAAATAAAGCAAAGCACGAAACTCAACCCTTGTCACCACCTGGAATCAGGGATTACTCGAGCCAGGTTACTGTAACTCTAACTCCCTCTGAGGGACCTCGCTGCATAAATTCCAGGAGCTTCCCTAAATGAGAACTGGGTGTTTCCAAATCCTGCAACAAGCACTGTGTGGTGATCATGAATGGAAGATACTTATCTATCAAGTACTGCCTACTTACATCTAAATAAATCTCCAAGAGTGCTAGAAGTTAAACTTGAGAAGCAAGTTCCTACAAGGGTGTGTGTGTGGTGGGGAGGTGGGGCACGGAACCAGGGAATCAGATGAGCAATAAAGATGAATATTTATCTGTCACCTACTATATAAGAGACCTTGCCAAGTCCTATATATGAAAAGGAAGTAAGTGCCATATATAAGTAGTTCTCAGTGCAGTAAAAAGTACAAAACTGGAAATATTTAGTTTTACAAATGATCTAAGAAAGTGTGAGATAAAATGGGCAACCATATCTTAGTGGTCCAAGAAAACACGGATCTGTTGGGCTGAGAAAGTCTAGTGTACAGAGCAGAAAATCAGCAGGCCAATTAAGTAAGCCTCTCTTGCTCCAGAAGCCGTTTTCTTGCCTTTCTGCACCTGAATGCCACCATCCCCTGTTGAACCGATGACTTCCAAATTTCTAACTCATAGACTCTTGCCTTAACCTCAGCTTCACATCAGACTGCACAATGAATATATCATATTCACTTGGATGTGAACCATGGTACTATCAGCGGTCATCAACTCATGGCAACCCAATGCACAATGGGATCCAACTGCTGTGATCCATTGTGTTCATTGACTGATTTTCAGAAGCACAACACCAGGCCTTTCAACACTAAGTCTCTTAGTCTGGCTGAAAGCTCCTCTGAAATCCATAATACCATGCAAGCAAGCATCCACTGGCCGACAGGTGGTGGCTGCTTGTAAGGTATGTTGGCCAGAAATTGAATCTGAGTCTTCTGAATGAAAGGCAAGAATTCTACCCCTGAACAGACACACATCCATGGGCACCTCAAATGCATCGTGTCAAAAAATGGAGCCTACTTTTCTCTCTAGAGTTGCTCTTCCTCCTGTATTCCCTATCTCAGTTACTGTTACCACCAAGTTAAAAACCAGGGAACCATCTTTGATACTCCTTCACCCCATGTGTCCAATCAGTTAATTATAAATATTGATGAATTCTAGCTTTTCCTCTCCGTGGCTGTTTGCACTGCCAGGTTTAGGCTGTTGTAACTCCCCACACCACTGCAACACCTTACTGGTCTCTTTCTCCTGCTCTTATCCTCTTCAAGCCCATCCTCCACACAGCACTGGGGGGCAGAGGCCAACCTGACACCATCAACAATCAACGTGTGCAATTCCTACACATGCTGTTTGTGCCCCTCTGGAATGCCTCACTAACCACTACATTTTCTTTCCCACTTCTCCTTTGCTGACCACCATTCCATTATACCCCAGCCCTTCCCAGTCAGGCTGGGGGCAGGACCTTTCCTCTTTGCTCCCCCAAATAGACTTTATCCCTATTACTGAATTGATGATGCTGTATTAGGATCAGCTATTTTTGGGTGTGCCTTCTGTAGTAAAGCTTGAGCTCTTGGAGACCAGGGTCTATTTCAATTTGTTTGAAAAAAGTCATTTTGGTATCCTCAGAACTTAACAAATAGTACTGAACAAATGAATGAGTGGATGAACCTGCTATTTCCCGTCCCTCCCAGAAATTGTGTAGGGCTCTGAGTCATTTTATGAAACTAGGTCCTACGTTTGTCAAACTCAGCTCACTAGTAACTCTGGAAAGGGTTTTCATATATATACATGAAACAAATAAACCCAAATGCAATACTTTTATTGGATTTGGCACTTAGCAAAAGTTCATGGTAATGTTACCCATTAATAGCATTAGACTGGTGGTGATTGTTATGTGCCAAGTGAGTTGTGAGTCAAACAACCCTGTATGTACATCTTTCCAACAACAGAAAGCTTCATCTTTCTCCTGAGAGCAGTTGGTAGATTCGTAATTTTCAGTTAGCAGCCCAGCTGTTAATCCACAGTGCTACCACGGCTCCTTTCATTAGTAGCACTGCAGGCTGTATTTTCTTATTGGAAAACAAAATTTTACCATTAGTACTAAATTTGAAACAACAGTTCTCCACTATAGTAAGAGTTAACTTAAAACATACACAAGAAAAAAAATGATAAGAATAAGGGGTTGGGGGGACATCAAACAGAAAAGACAATAATAACACTGGTTAGCAGTTTTCTAAGTACAGAGTATCACTCACGGAAGGTGAGTCCTCTCGGTTCTTATATGACATGGAAAGTTCTGCAGAACCTGGGAAGCAAGCCACCACACTGGACCTGAGAAACACCAAGGACGGAGTGCTACTCCTGGACCGAGCTTAATCTACATTGCCAAAACCAGAAAAATACACAAGATCTGTAGTCTTTTCTTTTTTAACCACTTTTTGTAAATTCTAACATGGATATGTTGATCAGTTTTTTAAAAATCCATAATTTATTATATATTTGGAAATATGTATTAATATATTACAGGAAATGATTTTGATATATTACATATAAAAGTATGTAATACCAGATTTACTATTAAGCCCTGGGAGAGTGGTGGCTCCATACAATAAGCACTGACTGCAAACCACAAGGCTCACAGTTTGAGCCCACCACCTGCTCCACGGGAGAAAGATGAGGCTTCCAGCTCCTGTGAAAATTTAAAGCCTCAGAAATCCTCTGCAGGGTCACTATAAGTTGGAACCAACTTGACGGCACTTCACAACAATTATTTAGCCCTAAACCTCATATGCATGCGAAAGCTGGACAGTGAATATGGAAGACCATAGAAGAATCGATGCTTTTGAGTTGTGGTGCTGGAGGAGAATATTGAAAGTGCCATGGATTGCTAAAAGAACCAATAAATCCGTTTTGGAAGAAGTGCAGCCAAAGTGCTCCTTGGAGGCCAAGATGGCCAAACTTCGTCTCTCATACTTCAGACATATTGTCAGGAGGGAGCAGTTCTGGAGAAAGATATCATGTTTGGTAAGGTGGAGGGTCAGAGAAAAAGAGGAAGACTCCCAAAGAGATGGATTGGCCAAGTGGCAGCATCAATGGACTCAAGTGTGGCAACAGTAGTGAGGTTGGCCCAGGTTCGGGCAGTGTTTCGTGCTGCTGTGCATAAGGTCGCTATGGGTCAGTACCGACTTGATGGCACTTAACAACAACAACAAACAGGTTTTGCAACTGGACATCCTGAGTTCTGACTTTTCGTTTTCTAAGACAGAAATCTTTGAAGGGACATGAACCAAAATGTGAATTGGTTCAGGATTCTTAACCAAAAACAGAAATTTGTATCAGAGTCAAACTGAAACTAATTTAAAGAGCAACAAAATTATTAAAATAACCTTCAAGCCAAATCAAAGTCAAACTTGAATGTCATTAATGCTTAAATATAAAGTTCACAGCGAGGTTTCAGGATGGTAGAGTTCCACTAGTTGAGTGAGGTGTTCAAGAGGAGTAACAGCCACGGAATTCAGACTGCTTTTCCTCACCTTTCCTGCTATTTCTCACCGTCTAAAACGGTCCTTATGCTTCTCAGGCTCTGAAGTTCAGGTAGGATTAATTTCTAAACAGGTGTTCTGGGTGAGAGAAATGCAGCTAGCAATGACGGGCTAAAATGGTAACTGGAAGACAGGAGGCCGGGGTTCAAGGCCTTCAAACTTTGTTTCCTTTTCTATCGAGTGTGGGTCTCCACCTGACTGTGGTTCTGAAACGCTTAGAAGCAGTGGTATAAGATGCCATATTTGGTGCTTTTCCAGGAGGAGGAAGCATAATTAACACTCAAATATTTTGAAGGCGGTATACAAGGGACCTTCAAAACCTTCATGGAAAAATGGAACTAAGAGATTGTGGAACTTTTCCATGAACCTTTTGAAGCTCTCTCATTGCTGTTGTTGATAAGTGTCGTTGAGTCTGTTCCAACTCATAACAGCCCTGTACAGGGATTCCAAGGAGCAACTGGTGGCTTTGAACTGCCAACCATTTGGTTCAAAGTCCAATGCTAATACTATAGTACCACAAATCCAAATCTTTTGCCTCAGATATAAATAGAAGTGGCCTGAAACATTAGTTAACTGATCATTTAACAATAGTTAAAGAAATTTTCATAAGATAGCCTAGCTTTTTTCATGTTACTCAAATTACGATAAATGTTAACAAATATTACCTGCCAAAAAGCCCAGTTTTATTATGGTATAAAACCATCTACATTTAAATTTGACTCCTACAACTCAGCAATTGGATCCCCTTTTCTGAATGAATCTATGTGGTGAGTTTGTTGAGAAGTGTCTCTGCAGTGTGGATTTTGGGGCTTCATTTATATTCAATCTTGAGCTCTTAGATGTATCAGAAATGTTAAAGGCCTCTAGCATTTCTATAAGTCTTTCTAAGACACCAATGTTGCATTTGTTCCACAGCAAATTTATAATCTGTTTCTAAAAATGTTTTAAGAAGTGAGTTCTACCTTTAAAAAGTAAAAAGATTTGATGAAATATCTTTTCTTTCTTAGAGAGCAACCCTCTCTCCCCCTCCCTGAAATGAATGTAGCATTTAGTCCTGTCACAATAGGAAAAGTTGGTTATTGAGAACTTTGATTTATATTCAGTATAGTAACAAAATAGTTGATATTTATCTGCATAACACATCCTTTTTCTCATGACTTTCTAAGAGAATATAGGGAGAAATGGTGACCAGGTTACTTAAAGAGCACTTTTCACAATACCTAAAATGGATGTTTGGGGGAAAGAATCCAATTTCATTACAGAAACTTACATTGGTTTTCACTAATAATCAGATATTGTACTGTAATGCTCACAAACCATTATATGATACTTTCATATATGAATTACTCCACAGTCTTATAGATGTTTTATAACTGATTTTACACGTCTTCTCAGTGACTTTCTTTTGTCTTATAATTAAGAACTTATTAAAATGCACAAATTGTCAAAGACTGTAAGTTTATTGGGTAGGGGACATAACTACCTCTGAATTGTTATATCTACAATATTTCTTATTATCAATAAAGATTAATATTCATGTAAATCATTAATGTTGTTTCTTTCCATTCCATTATCTTGAAAAAATAGTTCTGTATGTTGTAACAAAGTGCACATATGAGAAAGAATTGATTATCATCTAATAAAATCTGGGAAGACCAAGTTAGTGACTTTCAGTGAGGAGCCTTGGTAATTTCATGGTTAAGTGCTCAGATGCTAGTTGATAGGTTGATGGTTCTAGCCCACCACATGCCACAGGAGAACGATGTGACAGTCTGCTTCCATGAAGATTTATAGCCTTGGAAAAAATATAGGGCAGTTCTACTCCATCCTTTAGAATTGCTATGACTAGGAATTGACAAAGCAACAAGTTTGGGGGGTTTTGGTGTGTGAGGCAATAATTTTTCAACAGCTCTTCCAAGCCTAAATATACCATTCAGAACATATTATATAATACACCCCAAATTAATTTATACCATAAAGCAATGTGATCGATGGACAAGATGCAGGATGAAAAGTGTGCTTACTGGCCAAAAAGATTTTGGGAAACTAACAATGCACATTGGATTCCTGGTGTGGCACTATAGGATAAGCACTGGTCTGTGAATCACAAGGTTGACAGTTCAAACACATCAGATGCTCCTCGGAAACCCCGTACAGGGTAGCTGTGAGTTGGAATCAATTCAACAGCACTTAACAACAATGCACATTAGTGTATTAAAAGGATCTTAGAACATAACCCTGATAGCTAAACCAGACAAAAATACCACAAGAAAAGAAAATTACAGGTCACTATCTCTTATGACTGACTATAGATGCAAAAGTCCTCAACAAAATACTAGCAAACAGAACCCAATAGCATAGTAAACAAATTACACATTATGAAAACATGGGATTTGTTCCAGGACTGCAGGGATGGTTCAACATTAGAAAATCAATCAATGTAATCCACTACATCAATAGAACAAAGAACCACCCGATCATTGCTATGGATGCAGAATAAGCATTTGATAAAATACAACATGGTTTCTTGATGAAAGCCTTAACAAAGATTGGATTAGAAGGGAAATCCCTCAATATGACTCAGGGCATCTATGAAAACCTACTAGTCAACATTATACTTAGTGGAGAAACACTGAGAGCTTTCTCCTTGAAATCAGGAAAAGGCAAGGGGTCCCTCTCACAGCTTCAACTCAGTGTTGTATTAGAAGTCTAGCCATAGCAATAAGACAGGACAAGAATGACACGTATCCAAACGGGAAAAGATGAGCTGATGATATGATTCTATATATAGAAAAGTTCAGAGTCTACAGGAAAACGTCTAGAGCTAATAGAGGTATTTAGCAAAGTTGCAGTTCAACAAACAAAATTAAGTTGGGTTTCTATACACCAGCACTAAGAAATCTGAAAGGGAAATTAGGAAACAATCCCATTTACAATAGCATCTAAGAGAATAAAATGCCTAGGAATAAATCTAACCAGTCAAATGAAGGATTTATACAATGAAATCTAAAAAAACTGCTGAAAGAGATTAAGAAAGTCTTTCTATGATCATGGATTGGAAGACACAATATTGTTAAGAAGTCAAAACTACCCAAAGCACTCTACAGATTGAATGCAACCTCAGTCACACTTCCAAAACCCTCTGTATTGTTGTTGTTGTTAGGTGCTGTCGTCAGTGCTGACTCATAGCAACCCCACGCACAACAGAACAAAACACTGCCTGGCCCTGCGTCTTTCTCACAATCACTGTTACTCTTGAGCCCATTGCTGCTGCCGATGTGCCAATCCATCTTGCTGGGTGTCTTCCTCTTTTTCACTGACCTTCCACTTTACTAAACATGATGTCTTTCTCCAGGGACTGGTCCCTCTTGATAATATGTCTAAAGTATGAGAGACAAAGTCTGGCCATCCTGGCTCCAAAGGAGCATTCTGACTGTATTTCTTCCAACACAGATTGTTTAGTTCTTTTGGCAGTCTGTGGTACTTTTAATATTCTCCTCCAACATCATAACTCAAATGCATCAATTCTTACCTATTCCTTGTCCAACTTTCACATGCATATAAGGTTATTGAAAATACCATGGCTTGAGTCAGGTTCACCTTAGTCTTCAAACAGACATCTTTGTTCTTCAACACTTTAAAGAGGTCTTGTGCAGCAGATTTGTCTAATGCAATGCATTGTTTGACTTCTTGACTGCTGCTTCTATGAGTGTTGATGGTTCATCCAAGCAAAATGAAGTCTTTCACAACTTCAGTCTTACCTCCATTTATATGGATGTTATTAGTCCAGTGGTGAGGATTTGTGTTTTCTTTACACTGAGGTACAACCCATACTGAAGGCTGTGGTCTTTGATCTTCATCAGTAAGTATTTTAAGTCTTCTTGACTTTCAACAAGCAAGATGTTTCATCTGCATTACAGTGGGTTGTTAATAAACTTCGTCCAACCCTAATGTCACATTTTTCTTCATATAATCCAGCTTCTTAGATTATTTGCTCAGCCTACAGATTGAATAAGTATGGTGAAAGAATACAACCCTGGTGCACACCTTTCCTAATTTTAAACCATTCGGTGTTCCCTTGTTCTGTTTGAGCAACTGCTTCTTGGTCTATGAACAGGTTGCTCATGAGCACAATTAAGTGTTCTTATTTATACTCATTCTTCTCAATGTTGTCCATAGCATGTTATGATTCATATGATTGAAAGCCTTTGTTATTGTTGTTAAGTGCCGTTGAGTCAGTTCAAAACAGCCTGGCACTTATATAACAATAGACATGTAGACCAATGGATTAGCACTGAGAGTTCAAAATAAACCCACACAGCTGTGGGAGACAGATTTTTTTATAAGGGAGCTAGGTCCATTTGATGGGGAAACAGAAGTTGCTGGAATAAATAGTGCTGGGAAAGTTGGATTCAACTGCAGAAAAACAAAATAGGATTTATGCCTCACACCACACACAAAAACTAATTCAAAATGGAATAAGGATTTTAGTGTACAAACTAAAACCATGAAATTCTTAAAAGAAAAAGCAGAAGCAATGTTGTCAGACCTAGTTTTCAACAATGGATTATTTAATGTAAAAACAAAAGCACAAACAGCAAAGCACAAAATAAATAAATGGGACTTCAAAATATTAAAAGCTTTTTTCATCAAAAGGATTTACAAAAAAAAAATGAAAAGATAAGCTACCAACTGGAAAATTATCTTTGGATACC
>NW_006408551.1:20742924-20751308 GCF_000296735.1 Chrysochloris asiatica | reverse complement strand
AAACTTACTCTTAAACATAGAGAAACTAAAGTGAGTAGAAGGAATGATGAAGTAAAAGAGCTGAACAGATCATTCCAAAGGGCAGCTTGAGAAAACAGAGTAAAGTATTACAGAGAAACATGCAAAGGTCTAGAGTTAGAAAACCAAAAGTGAAGAACAAGCTCAGGATTTCTCAAGCTCAAAGAACTGAAGAAAAATTTCAAGCTTTGGGTTGCAATAGTGAAGAGATCCCTATTTGTATCCAATCCAAAAAGAGGTGACCCAACAGAATACAAAAATCTTCAAACAATATGATTAATATCACATGCAAGTAAATTTTTGCTGAAGATAATTCAAAATGGTTTCATCAACCAAGAACTTCCAGAGATTCAAGCCAAATTAAGAAGAGGGCATGAAACTAGGGATATCTTTGTTAATGTCAGATGGATTTTGGCTGAAAGCAGAGAATACCAAAGAGGTTTTTACTTGTGTTTTATTAATTATGCAAAGGCTTTCAACTGTGTAGGTCATGCCACTATGGATAACACTGCAAAGAATGAGTGTTCCATAACATTTAACTGTGCTCATAAAGTACCTGTACATAGACCAATAGGCAACTGTTAGAACAGAACAAGGGGTTACTGAATGGTTTAAAAATCAGGAAAAGTATGTGCCAGGGTTGTATTCTTTTACCATACTTAATCTGTATGTTGAGCAAATAATCAGAGAAGCTGGATTATATTAAGAAGAAAGTGGCATCAGGATTGGAGGAAGACACATTAACAACCTGTGACATGGAGATGATACAATCTTGCTTGCTGAAAGCAAACAGGACTTTAAAATACTTAGTGATGAAGATAAAAGACTACAGCCTCCAGTATGGATTACACCTCAATGTAAAGAAAATAAAAATCACCACGATCTCTCTCTTGGGTCCTCGTTTCCAAGATGACAAAGAAAAGGAGAAACAATCGTAGTGCCAAAAGAGGGCTGCAGCCACATGCAGCCTACTCGCTGCACGAACTACACCCGCTGCGTGCCCAAAGACAAGGCCATTAATAAACTCGTAATTCGAAACATAGTAAAGGCCGAAGCTGTCAGGGATATTTTTGAAGCTAGTGTCTTCGACGCATACGTGCTTCCCAAGCTGTATGTGAAATTACATGATTGTGTGCTCTGTGCCATTCCCAGCAAGGTGGTCAGGAAGCGTTCTTGTGAAGCTCAGAAGGACCGAACACCCCCACCCCAATTTAGACCTGCAGGTTGCTGCCCCACAACTGCCACTGAAGCCCATGTAAAGAATTGAGCCCTGAAAGGCTGAAGTAAAACAAACCTGCAAGAAAATAAAATGAAAATTACCAAAAACAAAAAACCATCACAAATGGACCAATAAATAACATCATGATAAATGGTGAAAAGATTGAAGTTGTCAAAGACTTCATTTTGCTTGGATCCACAACCAGCACTCATGAAAGCAACAGTCAAGAAATCAAATGACATATTGCATTAGGCAAATCATCTGCAACTTCAGGGTATTGAAAAAATTATCTAGAAAACCACAGATGAAATCAAGGAAAACATGGGTGAAACTTTCGAAGAGTTCAGGATACAAACTGATAAAAATAAATGAAAAAAACTGGGAACCATATAAAAACAGCATCCAGAAAACTAGAAGATTAACACTAAGACTTTGGAAATAGATAACACATTGAAAGGGCAAAGAAATACAATTGAAGCAATGAAAGGCTGAGTTACTGAGCTTGAAGAAAAATCTCTCAATATTCATCTGTTAGAGGAACAATCAGAAAAGAAAAGAAAAAAAATCCAGTAAAAGTCTAAGATTTATATGAGACACTATCAAGAGTAATAACTTATATGTGATTAGAATTCCAAACCAGAAAGAGACAGAAAAAAAAAAAAAAAAGCCCATAAAGAATATTATCCAGGAGTTGTTGGAAGAAAACTTCCCTACCATAATGAAAAACGAGAAGATAGTCATTCAAGAAATTGAATAAGCCCCAAAAAGTATAGATAGACCCCAAAAGAAAAACACCAAGACATATAATCAAACTTTTTAAAACCAAAGACAGGAAAAGAATCCTGAATATCTCAGGAAAAACTTAAAAGTTACCTACAAAGGAGAACTAATCAGATTAAGCTCTTGTTTCTCAGCAGAAACCATGCAGGGAAGAACACAATGGAATGACATATATAAAATTCTGAAAGAAACAAATTGCCAACCAAGAGTCATATTTCCAGTAAAATTGTCCATCAAATATGATGGTGAAATTAGGTCATTTACAGATAAACAAAAATTTTTTAAACTTGTAAAAACCAGTTCAACCTTACCAAAAAAAAAAAAAAAATTAAATTAAATACTAAAGGGAGTTCTTGGAACAGAGAACCAACAATCTGAGACTAACACACATGACAATATCGCCTAGACTCAACCCAGATAAGGAAGTATTCAAAGGAAAACAGATTTACTACACTGAAAACAGAGAATCAGAAATACAGTTCCAACAACAACTGTAAAGTGAAAAGAGTAGTTAAAGAACTTCCAAATAAAAAGAAAATGAAATCGATTTCAAGAAAAAATTTAAATTAACCTAACTATAAGAAAGATGAGGCTTTCTGCACCCATAAAGATTTACAGCCTTGGAAACCCTATACAGGGTTGCTATGGATCGGAACAGACTCAACAGCACTTAACAACAACATAACCCTAAAATCTAGATCAAGCCTTACTGCTAGCCCTAGCCCAACAATTATCCCTAGCACTAACTCTAGTTCTAATCCTAACCCTAACCCTAAACGAAGTTTTAATAACCTCTTGTTAAGTTGGGTCCAACTTATAGCATCCATGTATGGAGTTTCCAAGAAGTGGCTGATGAGTTTGAACCACCGACCTGTGGTGCAAACTGACTTTGTGTTCCAGTGCTTATCCTACAATGCCTAGACCCAGCCATATTCCTAACCCGTAGTCTTCACTCCTTATTCCTACCTACTCCTATCCACCACCCACCTAGCAAAATAAATAAATAAAATTTTCAATGCTTTTGAAACACAGAATAATTATAAATAAAATATTTGCATCCTATTGGAATTAGAAGGAGCTCTGGTAGCATAGTGGTTACGGATCGGGCTGCGAACCTTAAGGTCAGCAGTTCGAAACTACCAGCCATTCCGTGGGAGAAAGATGAGGCTTTCTGCTCCCCTAAAGGTTTACAGCCTCGGAAACACTGTACAGGGTCGCTATGAGTCGGAACCATCTCAACGGCACTTAACAACAACAACAACAATTGGAATTAGAGGGAGCTTAGTGGCTCCATACAATAAATACTGGACTGCCAACCATAAGGTCAGCGTGTAGAGGCCACTAGTCACTCCTCATAAGAAAGATGAGAGTTTCTGTTCCTGCAAAGATTTATAGCCTCAGAAACCCTATACAGAGTCAGTATGAGTCAGAACAGAGGCTAGGCTTGAGCTTACATCTGCCTTCTGAAACATGTTAAACAAATAGCATGAGAAGTGGCTGAGTAGAAAATGGCTAAATTATAGGTAGCAATTTCTAAACGGAGTCCTGGTGTGGCACACTATAGGATACACACTGGACAGCAAGGTCAGTTTGAACCACAATAGTTGGCAGTTCAAATCCACTAGCTGCTCCTCAGAAATCCTCTATAGTTGGAACCACCTTGATGGTACTTAACAACAATATGTTTCATAGTTTGGAGTCCTGGTGTGGCACTGTAGAATAAGCACTTGAACATAAGGTCAGTTTGAACCACAAGGTCAGCGGTTCAAACCCATCAGCTGCTCCTCGGAAATCCTATACAGGGTCACTGTGGGTCAGAACCAACTAGACAGCACTTAACAACAATAATTTCTAAAAAGTGGTAAATATCTCAATTTAGGAAATAAACTGGGAGTGGTTCTCCTTTTAAAAGATAATTATTTTTCAGTTATAAGAACAAATGAAGTACTGTGGCAACAGCAGAAATGGTGGCAGAAGCAATAGCAAAGAGAAATAGAGGCACTTCAGACTCTAGACCCATGAACTGAAAAAGGCTGTGTGCATGCAGGCAGGAAGCTAGCTTGCAAAATGCACCCTTTGGACACACAATGAATATATTTTTTGTTTTTTATGTGTACATCAAATATTTTTGCTTTGTTGATTTGTGAAAAATAAGATGTAACTGGAAACCACAAGGAGGAAGCAGGGTAACTATTGTTGCAGGGAGGGGATTGGAATAATTTCAATGAAACAAAACGCATGATTAATTGAAAGTAAAACTGATGATCTTGTCAGTTAACCTTCACTCAAGTCACAATAAAAAGTGAAAACAAAAACAAAAATGTATGAAATACTGATACATGCTAGCGGATGAATGAACCTTGCAAGCATTATGCTAAGTGAAAGAAACCAATCACAAAAGACCATGTATTATATAAATTCATTTCTATGAAATGCCTAAAGTAGATAAATCCAGAGATAGAAACCACATTGTTAGTTGCCTGGGAGTGGGAGTAAGGGGCAAGAGGAGTGAACAGTACCTGCTTAACAGTCTGGGGCTTTATTTGGAGTGTTGACAATGTTTTGGAACTAGATAGAGGAGGTGGTTGTACAACACAGAGGAAGTACTAACTGCCACCGAATCATTTACATGAAAATGGTTCATTTTATGTTGTGTGAAGTTCACTTTTAAAAAATTATATTTTGTATATATATAATACAAAACTATAGAGAAAAACAAGATGGTAGATCAGGTAGACATGCAGTGAGGAGCTCTGTCAGCAACAACAACACAGAATACCAGACCAAGCAGGCTCAGGGGATGGTGCCAGAAACCTGAACCACATATAAAGGAATATTTAGAAGGTTGGAAGTCTTACAGCTAGGGAAATTTGTAGCAGAAGCAAGAAATCCATTGCTTTCTAATTAAAGACACTCAACTGCTTGCAGAGCCACCATCTTGGGCAAGATCAAGCAGGGGAAGGATCAGAGCAACCAAGGAGATAAAGGTGTGGACGCTTTTTTTTTGTATCTGTTCATTGGTCTCTCGCTGTCTGCGCACCTTCATTCTGGTGACTAGAGGGGGTGCCTGACTGAGTGGACACCCCACCCCCACCCCCAGAGGGCCCTACTATGTATGCACACAGATCTCCTTGAAACTTAAAGTGACAGTTTCCACTTAAAACCATACGGCAGTGCAAAACGGCCACAGCAGGCCCTGAACTTTTTATCACTAGGAAAAAGGCCTGAACAGGGATTGTGGAGCAGGACAGGCAAACTGTAAAGGAAATAGGCCGAAAATTAAGTCCTGAGTCATGTCACAATGACCAACAGTAAGCATCTTGAAATTTCTTAGGAAGAAGAGTGAAAAGGGACGCCCATCTCCTGATCACATCTACCTGGAGGCAATCAAAAAGCATAAAAAATACCAAAATACACACCCATCTAAGTATTCAGGCCACAGATAAGTCCTGAATATGCCCAAAAGACAGAAGCAGATGACCATATCAGCACATGTCCAGAAACGAGATAAAGTGACTGAGGCAAATGAGCTAGAAATAGACCTACACTCCATACTGGAAGATGGGCAGGCTTTGGAAATGCCTGAGAAGGAATTCAGAAAAATGATTATAAAATGTATGAAAACACTATACAATGGAGTTGAGAAAAATAAGGAAGTCAGGAAAGCGCTACAGGAACAATCAAATAAGATAGATACAGCATTGGAAACAATTCAAAACCTACAGAAAGAGGTCCAAACGATTAATAATAGATTATCAGAAATGGACAATACACTGAAAGGGCAAAGGAGTAGAATTGAAGAGATAGAAGCCAGAACTAGTGAGCTAGAAGAGAAATCTCTCAATACTACTAAGATAGAAGAGCAAACACAAAAAAGGATTAAAAAAACTGAAGAAGGCCTAAGATTCATGTTGGATAACATGAAGAGCAATAACTTAAGAATTATCATCATTCCTGAACAGGAAGAATCACACAAATCCACAGAGGAGATAGTTGAAGAGATTCTGGAAGAAAATTTTCCTAACATCCTGAAAAGTGAAAAGATACGCATTCAAGATGCTCAATGATCCCCAGGAAGGATAGACCCTAAAAGAAAATCACCAAGACATAAAATAATCAAGCTCTCCATAATCAAAGATAAGGACAGAATCCTGAAAGCACCTAGGGAAAAGAGAAGTATAACATATAAAGGCAAGCAAATCAGATTAAGCTCAGATCTCTCAACAGAACCCATGCAGGCAAGAAGGCAATGGGGAGACATATATAAAACTCTAAAAGAAAAAAATTGCCACCCAAGAATCCTCTACCCAGCAAAGCTGTCAATCAAATATGAGAATGTAATCAAAACATTCCAGGATAAACACAAGCTAAGGGATTTTGCCAAAGTCAACCCTGCTATGAAAAACATCCTAAAGGAAGTTCTGGGGACTGAGAACCAACAAGAACAGACAACTACCAAAGAATGATGTAGATGGCAGTGTTACCCTGAACTCAATCAACAAATGGAAGAGTCAAGAACAGAATAAAATTATAAGAACAGAGGATCTGGGATGTCACTTTATGTTCAAAACAATTACAATATGACAGAAGGTAAACACAGAGGAACAGAGATTAAGGTGGTGAGAAGGTCAGGTAGATTACACGATAAAATAGACTGTTTTAAATGGAGGAAAGAGTTAATGGAATATAAGGTAACCACAACAGTGGGGTTCAGGTGGGGGGTTTAGTTTAGGCATTGGAGAGGGCAATACAAGAAGGGGAGGCAGTGGAAGAACAAGATAGATAGGGGAACACAGGTTTGCATGTCCTAAGTGGAAAAGAGGTAAATAGTGATGCGAGCTCAACTTTGGAACAACAGGGTTCTGTGATACAGGGATCTAGGCATAGTGTGAAGAGGGGAAATACACTAAGATGCTTGACTGTCTTATGAATATTGGTTCCCCTTGCCTATTGTTGTAAAATAGACACTTGAGTGGGATAGAAATGAATATTGGGAAACATGGTTAGAGAAAATTTGCAAGCCCGTCTTCAGCCTGTAACTGATTGGAATACCTAAAAGGGGTCCAGTGAAATAGGCCTCTTGCAAAGCTTTGCAAAGTATAAGATCTTAGGTGGAATCCTGAGTCTGATCCAGAACCTTATGAGGTGGAATATTCCCACTAGCCAGGATAAGCAGACCAGCCTGGAACAGCTAGAGCAACAGAAGGTACATCTTCAAAGAAAGATCATCAGGAAAAATCCAAAACAAAAATGTCAGCATGACTGGCTACTACAAGAATAAGCAAGCTGTTCGCCACGAAGCTATTAAGGCAAGCAATCAAGTTCCTTCAGGACAAACTCCCCTCTGAGTTTGAAACTCAAACGGAGCACACAAACAAGCAAGTAAGCTTGCTGGCAACCACACTGGGATACTGGTGAGTAGAAGAGGGGGTAAGGCAGCAATGAAGAAATGGGCTGAGTTCAACCACAGTCCATTGACTCCCATTGACCTGTATGTATATGAGAGAGAGAAGAGGAAGGGCTGGTTGATCCAAAGTGTGGTGAGACCTGGGGACACTTGAGCCCATAGACAAAGACATAGTCACAGAGGGCTAGAGCTGAAAGTGAAGCATCCAGCTTATACGAAATGAGGGGAGATGCACAAGGGCACCCAAACTTGCAGACAGTACCCATTTGACCTAGCCTCGATGGTTTGATAATCAGAACTCAACTACAGGAAGATTACAAGAAGCAAGGGTAAATTGCTACAATTTGATGAACTTGACCTATACTCATGGAGGTAGTAACTCTAAATACCAACAGAGAGGGAAGGAATCTTCACATCAAATATTAATGCTACCCCCTCTGTACACAGGGTAGATAGGGACAGGCAACTTAGACATCAGATACCTAAAATGTTGTTGTTGTTGTTAGGTGCCATCAAGTTCATACCAACTCATAGTGACCTTATGCACAGCAGAACGACACTGCCCGATCCTGGGCCAACCTCACTGTTGTTGCCACACTTGAGTCCATCGATGCTGCCACTTGGCCAATCCATCTCATTAGGGGTCTTCCTCTTTTTCTCTGACCCTCCACCTTACCAAACATGATATCCTTCTCCAGCGACAGGTCGTCCTGACAGTATGTCTGAAGTTTTAGATACAAAGTTTGGGCATCCTGGCCTCCAAGGAGCATTCTGACTGCACTTCTTCTAACACAGCTCTGTTGGTTCTTTTGGAAGCCCATGGCACTTTCAATATTCTTCTCCAACACCATAACTCAAAGCATCAATTCTTCTACAGTCTTCCTTATTTACTGTCTAGTTTTCGCATGCATATGAGGTTATTGAAAATACCATGGCCTGGGTCAGCCACACCTTAGTCCT
>NW_006408551.1:20737527-20741905 GCF_000296735.1 Chrysochloris asiatica | reverse complement strand
CTTTAACATAGTACAGTGACTCTGTGTATTCCTTCCATCTTCTTTTGATGCTTTCTGCATCATTCAATAATTTGCCCAAAGAATCTTTCAATAATGAAAGTCGAGGCTTGAATTTTTTTTTCAGTTCCCCCAGCTTGAGAAATGCTGAGCGTGTTCTTCCTTTTTGGTTTTCTGATGTCAGATCTTTACACATTTTATTGCAGTATTTGTCTTTATCTTCTCGAGTTGATCTTTGAAATTTTCTGTTCCGCTCTTGGACCTCCTCATTTCTTCCATTTGCTTTAGCATCTCTATGCTGGAGAGCAAGTTTCAGAGTCTCTTCTGACATACATTTTGACCTTGTCCTTCTTTCTTGTCTTCTTAATGACTTTTTGCTTTCTTTATGTATGATGTTCTTGATGTCATCCCACAACTCTTCTGGTCCTCTGTCTTTAGTGTTTGATGTATCAAATCGATAAATGTACAAAGTGACTGGCTTACAAGTATTCAAAAGGGAGTTTAGTTTAAGAGTATTGGGGTGGTGGGGGGAGAAAGAGTCCCCACTGAATAGTTTTCATCTTGTCTAGATGGGTCTGGTGAAAAGAGATGGGGATAATATTCGTACGATTCAATAGTGAACAATTGTTATCATGACTAATTTCAACTGTCACAATTGTAAAGGTAGAAGTTTTGTAACAAAAACATGGGAGCAGTTAATCTTACAGTCTAGAAACAAAGGACCCAAGGACCATCAAGGGAGAAGAGCACAGCGAAATGTGGGACCTTATCCAGAGAAGCAGCAACAACAGAGATAGAGGCAGAGATGGGGACATGGAGAGAGGGAACAGCTGAGGACTCTAGATGCATGGGAAGTAAGGGACTAAGAGTTGGTAGCCAGTAGGCAGACTTGCAGAATGTGCCCTTTAGAGGTGTAAATTATTATTATATATGCCTGAGTGTTGTTTTGGGTTTTTTTTAAAGCTAAAGTGGATAGAGAGAAATACTGTTAACTGATGGTACATGGAGAGGATTATAATCATTGCAATGAAACAAGGTGTATGACTAATTGAATGTAAAGCAGATGATCTGCCCTGTAAACTTTCACTCAATCCACAATTTTTAAAAATCCACCTTTAGAAAAAAAAAAAAAAAAAGAGAGTCATGTAACAGTGGAGGGGATTGTAATCATTACAATGGAACAAAATACGACAGGATGAATGTAAAGCTGGTGTTCTCACATGTAAATTATCACATAACTCACAATAAAAACTAAAAAAAAAAAAATTATATTATGTATCATAGTTGAAGTTCACTATTTAAAATTGGAGATCTTTAGAGCATCCATCACAGCCCCCAATAAAAAAGCACAGGAGTTTTAAAATGCACTAAATTTTTATCAAATATAGAAACCAAAAGAAAATTAATGAAAGTATACATCAAATACTTAGTCCATCTTTGAATAGCAGAATTATGAGTGATTTGGGTTTTATTTTTTATTCCATTTTTAAATTTTTCTATTTAACACTTTTATAATGAAAAGAAAGCAACTGATTTTAAAGAGTAGAACTCCACATTTTTTAAAGCACCAATGTACAAAAATGATTGCCAGATGCCTTCTTACAAATCCATTAAACATTCCCAGAGTTAATCAACAACAGTTGAGTACGTTATTTTTTCCCCAAACCACCCTGTAAGACTAAAGCATAATATTTTTATGCATAATTTTTGTCTCATGAAGCTCTAAGACAAAGAATTTCAAGGCCAAAATGTGATGATTTGTGTGTGGTTTTTTTGACAAATGAGACTAGAATTCTTCTATGAGTAAGTTGTTGTTGTTGTTGTTAAGTGCCATTGAGTCGATTCCAACCCATAGCAACCCTGTAGGGGGTTTCCAAGGAGCAGCGGGTGAGCTTGAACCACCACCAACCTCGCAGTTCAAACGACTTTGCAGTCTGCCGCATTAGCCCACAGCGCCACACCAGGACTCCTATGAGTATGTAGGAACCTACCATTAGCAGATACCTTCAGAGAACACCCAAGATGGTGCTGTCACCTTACTGTTAAAAAGTACTCAACTCTGGAGAGGTTTCATCTTGTCACATGCTTCTTAGTAAAAAGAGGGGAGAAAAGTCTGAGAAAAAAGTTTAAAAAGGTATTTAAAAAAAAACAAAACCTGTATGCAAAAGAGAGCATTACTGAACCATCAAGAGACATGAAGTCCTGATGCATGTCACAACATGTAGGAACATTGAAGAACATTCTAAGTGAAATGTCAGTCACAAAGAGGCAAATACTGTATGATATCACTTACATAAGCAAATACATATATGCCAAAGATTATTAGTGGCCACCTGGGGCCCAAGGAGAGAGGAGGGTAAGGGAGAATTTTTGCTTAGGACGCACTGAGTTTATGTTCATGGTGGTGGAATAACTGAGAAAATGATCGTGATCTAGACTGCATGTGGACGTAATCAGTCACTGAATATCACCTGTAGACACTGTTGAATTGGAGCCCTGGTGGGGTAATTAGTTATCCATAGGGTCTTAATAACAGAGTCAGCAATTTGAATCCACCAATTGCTCTGCATGAGAAAAATGAGGATTTCAGCTCTTGGTTAATGCGCTGGACTGCAAAGTCGATTTGAACCTTAATGCTGGTGGTTCAAGCTCACTAGCTGCTCCTCGGAAACACTATACAAGGTTGCTGTAGGTCAGAACTGACTCGACGGCACTTAACAACACCAAGTGTCACTGAGTCAGAACGAATTCAACAGCACGTAATTGTATCAGCAAATGTTTTGGTATATTTTCACGTCAACAAAATAGGAAAAATTGTCCTTTCCTCTTCTAATAGAAACTGTAGAGTTGCTTTCATTACTATTACTATCCTTTGCTGAATGTTCACAATGCTTTATTACAGGCATTGGAGGAAGACGGAGATTATAGTCTGTGGAAAGAAGATACAAAGCTACATGTCAGGGGATATAAGTGTGAACTGAGTACCTAGCTGTTGAGACAATATAGAAAAATAAGAGGGATTCTAAGGAGCTTTGATGGTGCTGTAGGATCAGAACTGGACTGCTAACCAGAGTTGACAGTTTAAACCCACCAGCTGCTTGTCGGGAGAAAAAAATAAAGCCGTCTTCTCTTGTAAAGTTGTGGGTTTTGTTGTTTTTTTTTCAATTTCATAATTATTGAAATTATTGTATTATTGTATTCAGATAGCAGTCTGATCACATATGGTCCAAGAACAAATAGTAAACCAAATATAATCAGAGGGTAAAGATTGGTCTTCAAACACCATAGCCAATGATGCCATGCTTGCCTATGATCTCACCGATATAAAACCACATCCACACCTCAGTGGCCACCAAGCCATTCAGCAGAGCGTCCTTAACTGTGAGCTGTTTGAAGTAACCAGTTTTAGCACTACCACTTTTTTCAGGGTTGGAAGAAGCAGCTCCACTTTGGCATAATACCAGAATGTGGCCAATGGAGGCTTCAAGTAAGCCACGGCAGCGTTTACTATTGCCGGAGTCTTCTCTACCAGGTTACGGATAAACTGGGCCATGGTTCTAGGGTGGAAAGCCCGTTTCCCAAAACAGTCTGCTGAATGTCAACTCCGGCAAAGCCTACTGCAGGACCTGCTCCTCCTGTAAAATCTTATAGCCTTGGAAACCTATACGGGGTCATTATGAGTAGGAAGGAATCAACTCGGTGGTAGTTGAGTTTTTTTTGTTACGGTCACAAATGTTAACCAACTGGTACTTGTAAGTTGAAGAAATGTTTGTAAATACTAACCGAATTCAGAATCCAACCAACCAGAATGTGCAACTACAAACTTTTCATTTTACAATGCCATGACAATTTGCATTTATATTAATGTATCTACAGACTGAAAATCCTTATTAAAAAGAAAAATAAAAACCTAAATGAGATGATGGCAATAGCTAATCCTGGTCTGGCTTTGGGACCCACAGGTTCCTGTTTTAAGGCCAGCTTTAAAGGTCCCCATGCTTCAACATCTCATTCAATAAATTTCAATTGAATACCTACATATGTGCACAACAAGGTTCTCAGCCTCATGGTATTCAGCTTCACAGATAGAGTAGTAAAGAGGCAATTAATTATATTAGGTTTTTTCATGTCATCACAGGGAGTTGGCTGGTCCTAGCTCCCCTCCCTATCTTTAGCCATATCCTTTCTGAACGCTTCAAGAGCACATCTCGTCATTTACGAAATCACATAATTTTATAACAAAAACAGGGGAGCAGTTAACCTTACCGTCCAGAAACAGAGGACCATAGGACCATCAAGGGAGAAGAGCATGAGCAGAATGCGGGGACCTTATCCAGAGAAGCAGCGACAATAGAGATAGACACAGAGATGTGGACATGAA
>NW_006408551.1:20730980-20732130 GCF_000296735.1 Chrysochloris asiatica | reverse complement strand
AAAAAAAAATCACTTAAGCCAGTCTGCCACGTGGTGGCACAGGTGAGCAAAATTCAGAAAAAGATTACCTAGCCCTAAGACAGCACTTAATAACTATTTTCTCTCAATTCTGCCCACTTGCGCCACCACATGGCAGACTGGCTTAAGTGATTTCTTAAATGACAAGTGCTCTTGAAAAGTTCCAAAGGGGCAGGCTTGCAGGGTATACCCTTTGGTTATTTGATGATGCATGAAGGGGATTGTAATCATGGCAACAAAAAGATATACATACTATAGGATGAAAGTAAAACTAATGTTCCCCCATGTAAACTATCAGATAATTCACAATAAAACCTTTTTTTAAAGTTCAGAAGGGATATATCTAGACAGGGAGGGTATGGGAGCTAGGACTTGGCTCCTGATGTCGCGCTACAGGATCAGCACTGGGCGAACCACAAGGTAGGCAGTTCACAACCCACTAGCCGCTCCTTGGAAACCCTATACAGGGTCGCTGAGTCAGAACCGACTTGATGCCACTTAACAACAAGCCTACTTAGCTACATCATGCTATTTTCAAAGTCTTTGAGGTTCCCAACTGCAATCAAGCTGCCCAGGGACACATAGACTTCCAGAGTGGAGAGTTATGGCCATACCTAACAAAGAAGCATTGCCCAAATAGAAAATATTCAAATAGAATTTTAATTTTAACAAATTTCCATGAAAACAAAATCAGGTGTTTAAAAGATCTAATAACCAACATTTTTGAAAATTTTAATCATTTAACAAAGCACTTGTGACAATATAGTTGAGACTTAAAAACTTAGACATTAGTAATCCACAAGTGATGAAATTCTATTTGTACATATATTTGAGTATTTTATACACAGCATAATCACCATATTCAAAGTTTATAATTTCATCTATACTTCCAGTTCTCCTAAAAAAGGATGGATTCTGCTTAGTTTTAGTTGAAAATATCATAAAATCCACAATTAACAAGGCTACGTTGCAAAGTGTCATTGAGTCAATTCCGACTCATAGCAACCATGTAAAAGGTTTGTGAGGCAGTGAGCTGAGCCCTACAACATTCAATGGACTTCTGTGAACCCGGGTGAAGACCTGGTTGGCCAGCAGTGTGGCAAGACCTGGGGACTCTTGGGCCCAGAGTCAG
>NW_006408551.1:20719805-20730275 GCF_000296735.1 Chrysochloris asiatica | reverse complement strand
TGATGCCTGAAATGGAGCCAGAGATGATGACGTGGAGCTATGGAGCAGCTGGAGACTTTAGATCCAGAGAGGGAGAGCGAGTGTGTGCTGAAGACCTGGGGGGTACAAGGGAAGGATTGCATGGAGGGGATTGTAACCATGGCAATGAGACAAAATACGATAGAATGAATGTAAAACTAATGTTCTCCCATGTAAATTATCACATAATTCACAATAAATCATTTAAAAAAAAAAAAGGTTTGCGAGGCTGTAAATTTTTGTGGGAACAGAGAATATCTTTCTCCTCAGGAGTGGCTGGTGAGCTCATACTGCTAGCCATGTGGCTCAGTCTAGTGATTATCTCTTAGAGCCACCATGATAATAAAGCTATACTGTATTTGAAAACATTTCTTTGGCTAAAGTATCCATGCTCTCAGTTACTTGTTTCCTACTATGATTGTTAAGTGCCTTCAAGTCAGTTTTGACTCACAGCAACCCTATATTGGATGAACACTCTAAGTCTTGGGGGTGGGGGATATAATATTTATAACTCTCCACACAAAATGGCAATATAAAAATTACCCTTCAATTCTATTCTAAACCTGTTGTCCTCATTCTGAGTATAGACAATTGTCCCACACAGCATAATAACACTAGGCTTTTAAACAAAAACCCAACTTCCTTTGCCTAAAATTTGTTTATTCACATTTTGCTGAAGATGCCTCGGACCAAAAAAACCAGAACCACTATTGTCAATTCTGCTAGAGTCGGAGTGCTTCCTAGGGTTTCTGAGACCATAAGTCTTTACTGGAGCAGATGGCCTCATCTTTCTCCTGAGGAGTGGTTGACCTTGTAATTAAGCTCAACATTTTGCCCACTGTACCACCAGGGTTCCTTATATTCATACATGAGGGCTTCAAAACCTTCTTGTAAAAATGAAAAAGAGAAATGCAATTTTTCCATGAACCTTTTATAAAGCTCCTTGTATTTACATACAAAGCAAGTCAATCTACACAATTGAACAATGTTCTAGAATCTTGTTCCGACCCTATCATTCTTGAAAGTGACACATAATTTATAGGCAATTTAAGAGAAAGTTATGGCTCTCCAAGCAATTCTGAAAAAGAACATTCTGTTTATCTCCTTTCTGAATTCATCTTCCTAAATTCACTAATTTCTAAGAAACTATCAGGAATCACTGTAACCCAGGCCACAGAAGGCTCTTCATTCAAAGGGTCTTAGAATTGTTTTTCAGGGGGGAAACAATTCCCATAAAATCCTGAAATCCCAACCCCCACTCATCCCCTCAGAACTCCACATTCTATTAAGTAGCCTTAAATGTTTTGAGAAAGCTAAAAGGCTTTACTTGGTTTAAAAAAAAACATAAAACATAAGCCCATTCAACATTTCTGAATGTACAGTTCAATGACAATGGTTACATTCTTCATATTGTATCACACCATTCCACTCTCTACCCATGCAAATTCACCACTTTTGACTTAGACTTGCTAGCTCATAAATTACTCATCTATGCTTTATTGCTATGTGCCGTGGAGTCGGTTCCAACTCATAGCAATCCCGTAGTTTCCAAGGCTGTATATCTTTACGAGAGCATAAAGCCTTATGACTCCCACGGAACAGCTGGTAGTTTCAAACTGCTGACCATGAGATTAGCAGCCCAATTTGTAACCCCTACGTTACCAGAGCTCCTTCACCTATGCTTTAGTTAATGTCAATTTGAACTAATTCTTTCTAAGGTACAATGCTGAAGTCAAGCATTCTTTACTAACTTGGCTAAACTGTTTAGTTCAACAAGGACTTCAGGGGATAGTTTCAGTTCAAGATTCAAAAATTTTCTCAGGGCAAAATTCATGGGTTCCTCCAAGACTCAGTGGATTTTTATAATACATTTGAAATTCTGTTCCATTTTCCCCTATTTGAGTCCCTTGATCAAGAAGTTTTATGGTAGCCTGGAGCCATCTAGTTTTGGTCTTTTGACAAAAGTGGTCCATGGTGCTACCAAGCCCTGTAGTCCAGCAGTTCCTAAGTCTCCTTCCTGTCCCTCCAGGCAAAGAGACTAATTGTTATATCTTAGGTGACAGTTAACAAATTTTTAAGACCCCAAGCACTTGTCACAGAACTAAGGGTAGATCAGAAACTCAAAACAAGTAGTAGGCTGGACAGTCCGCAGGAATCCATGATCCAAAGCCTTTGAACAAAGAGAACTAACCCCATGAGGTGTTTGGCTGTATGCTAGTATCAACAATTCCATTTTGTTTGTGGTTTTTTTTGTTTTTATTTTTTTTTTTTTTGGGGGGGGGGGCGGAAGAACTGTTGCTATTATAAGATTATAACACATTTATTTGTTTTTTTGTCCTTTTTCTGGTTTAAAGCTTAGTGATACCAGTTATGTAACCATTATCCTTAAAGGATACAATTTTCCCATCACCACAGACATAAACTTGCTGTTTCCTAAGGAATGAGTCCCTGCCCCTAGGAAAGTGCTAAGAACAGAATTGAGATCACACAGCGTTTATCCTTTTGTGCTTGACTTATTTTTCTGTTTACAGCTGAGTAGTATTCCACTGGAGTCATGATGTAGCACTGTAAGATAAGCCCTGAACTGCTAACCATAAGGTCAATGATTCAAACACACCAATCACTCCTCGGAAACCCTATAAAGGGTTGCTATGAGTCGGGATGACTAGACGGCATTTAACAAGTATTCCATTCTAAGTGTATATCACACTTTGTTTCATACATCCACTCATTCTAAGTGCTTCCCACAGCACTTAGATTGTTTCTATCCTTGACTTTTTAAGTGACATTACCCTCTTAATTACCATCTATGTTTCCTCTCTGTGAAACAGACTGTAGTACATGTACATTTTTACTTAGCACCAAATATTAGCATCAACTCCTTTCTTATTAATATTGTAAGCAGCTCTGAGAGAAAAGAGAAACCAAGGATCACAAGGTTTAAAAGTAGAATTATATGTTTCTAGCTATATAAACCTAAAATATTTGTTATTTTGCCACATGAAATTTATTATTCCTTTTTAAAACATGAGCTATTGTCTTTGTTCATATTGATTTCTTCTCTAATGTAATCTACTTCTGGGGAAGAGAAGGTAATGAGTATTTTTTCTTTCAGGAAAATTTCCACTTCTGTTTACATATATGTTGGGATCTTAATATAACTTGAGTTGGCTGTAGCTCCTTCTTCCCTGTTTTAAATCATTTCCATTTTTATCATAAGCATATTTTTTTTCCCCTCTAAGTAGGACACATTTAAATATTATTATTGCCTTTCATGTAAGTAAACAGTCTGTGTAAAAGATTTAATATTTAAATATTAGATACTCTTATAAAGACAGGTCAACTAGAGGAAATAAGTTAATATAATCAATTGAATTGGTTGTCTACACACTGGACAAGGCTTATTTCTTTTTTTAAGCTTCTTTGCACATGTAAAACATGCCATAAGATGTCCTGTTTTGCCATGGACAATGCAACCATTTTTAGGTCGATCTTGGCAAATCACACAAGGTTCAGTGGCAATAGGGCGCGATCTAGATTCCACACTTTGTGAGTCTTCCCTCTCAAGTTCTTTAACATCTTGGCTGTTGTAAATGATGATACTGGAAGTTGATGGCTGAGGATAGTCCTCACTATCTTGAGACTGGGAGGCTTCTGTTTTGTTATCATTATTTTCTTCAATACATGACTCTTCAGAGGTACTCAGTATCGTTTTCTTACAATCAGGAACATCAAAACCTTCTTCTGCTTGGGTTGTGTTTTCTAGTTTGGGGCTCTCAGGCATTTTTTCTTTATCTTTCCTTTTATCTTCAGGAAGCCAATTCTCACGAAGTGCCCAACATCTGTTACAATGTGGTGGAAGAGGAGGATTCATTTCACTGCACGAAGTACACTTCCAATAGTCCTTCAAGGAAATCAAGAGTGTTAATTTCCAGAACCCTTTAATAACCAGCCATAGCAATGCTAACAGCTTTGGTATGTCTAAGACAAAATGTATCACACAGCACAATTTTCAGCATTTTACGCTTTACATTAAAACATTCAATGTCCAACAGTTTCTCCTAAAGTATGCGATTTATTCCCCCAATCACACTATTCTGGAGAACTGTAAAACTAAAAATGTATTCACTATAATAACAGCCGTAACTGTAGTTACCCGTTAGAATGCTGACAAATAAACACAGTTGTTTAGCTGAAGCAGTGCTATGGAACTTTATACTCTCTTTAGAGGGTGAACTCAGGATTCTGTACCTAGAGTCCACCCTGATTATCTAGAGGACACTTGACTGCTACAGAAAGAGCAAAACCTCTCAATTTTCCATGGACTTGGTGGTGGTATTAAGTGCAGGTGAGTCGATTCCGACTCATAGTGATCCTGTATAGGGTTTCTGAGGATCAACTAGTGGGTTTGAATCACTGACCTTGCGGTTAGCAGTCCGGTGCTTATACTATAGTGCTACATCCCTTCATGGACTAAGATTTGCTAAACGTACTTGAAAGTCAGGGCTCAGCTGAATTTTCCTAAGTTTCCATAATGGACTTTTTATCCTTCTCAGCAATCTCTGTCAGCTAAACTCTGCCATCCTTGGTTGCTATTCATGATCGCTATTCAAAATGTTTTTCTCCTACTTGTCTATCATCTGTTCTGTACTAACATCTCTGTGAGGACCCCATGTCTCTTCCTTATCCCAATTCTCTCCTAAAGCTTTCCAACACGAAATCTGGACAACTTACTCCCCGTGTACCAGCAGCCTCCCTACCTAACTGTAGCACAGCTCTTGCCTAAGTACATTGCACATGTAAAATTTGCCATAAGGTGTCCTTCCTGACAAATGCCTGACAAATAAGGAAGCAGCAATTCGGGTGGACTGTTCTCCCACCTGGTTCTTCAAGTTGTCAAAAAAACTAGACAACTGTTATGCAATATAAGAATAAAAAAGGTGCTTCACCTAAGCCATTTTGCAAAATTTATGTCTGAAACACTCAACTTGACCTCAACCAAATCAGTTAATTACTTAAATTGCTACTTTCTTATATAACAAAAACTTGAGTTTTGCAATTTCATCTTTTTTTTTTTTTTTTGCATTTGGGTAGTATTTTTTTCCAATTCAGAAAAAGTGACTTATTTCCTATTCAAATATTATAAAAGGCAATTTAAGGAACAAAAGCAATAATGCTTAGCTTTAAAAAAAAAACAAAACACACAAGTACTTCCAATATACCTCAGGAACACAGTGAGGCATGAGGAAAAATATTAAAGTTCTAATTTCTTTAATGGTAAATTCTCTCACATTCTCTAATACAATTATTTTAAATGTTTACATTCAACAAGACTATCAACATACTGGTAATAGGTAAAGCTGTGTTGAGTCCACTGGCAATAAGAGTGTACTATTGCTGTACATACCTGAAAATAAAGATTAGTAATGCCTTAAGTCTACCAATTTTACCTTTATAAAAATTCCTTCTTGAGCTTATAGACCAGACGTTATTTTCCTAATGTAGATCTCGGTGTTATTTTTTGATTCCTTAAAAAAGTTGACAGATACTTACAGCTAAGGAAAGTTCAGGGTCATCTTCAAATGAATCTGTATCACTCTCCTGGTCCTGATAGACAGTAACTTGATACACCTGATCAAACAAAATCCATAAGCATCTACTCATCACCAGGCTTTCCTCAGTCCTAACAACTATGTCTGTTACTTATGGGAGAAATCCTGAGACCAGAGGCAAATGGTCAAGCTGTAAATAGGGAAAAGCGGGAGAGAATGAAAGCCTCACCACCCACCACGCTAAGAAGTAAATAGAATGTTTAAAATGAATAAAGGAAAAAAAATCAGTACAAATGTTTTTATTTTATGCATATGGAAGTATTAAACAACAGTGCAAATAGTGACAAATGCTGAAGGTAGTTACCTCCAGAAAACAGATCAGAGGTACTAACTGGCTTTAACTGTGTGCATGTTTTACTTCCAGAAAGAGCAAATCAAGGCAAAAGGGGGAGTTAGTTACAGTAAAAATGTGAAAAAGTGAACAGGCCACTAAAAGAATGTTCATCAAAGCCTACTGTCTTTTTTTTTTTTGCCTATTGAAACCCTATACAGAGTCTCTATGGGGCAGAACTCACTTGACAGTACTTAACAACAACTGATGTCTTGGCATTAGTTATGAGAATATAGAGTAGACAATATGGAACTGTGAAAACCTCAAGTACACAATCAACACACTAGTCTAGACAAATGTAAAGATAAGGATTTCAAGGGAAACCTGAATATACAAGTATCTTCATTTTATCAAAGCTAATGAACATACAAGATAACCCTAATAACTTTCTAATTAGATGAAAACATACCTCATCATCTTCATCTGAGAGTTCTGATCCTTCCTCACTGAGGTTATAATCTTCTGAATCTAGAGATTCAACTTCAAATTCTACACTGAATTGATCTGAAACAGAATCCTGCTCCAACCAATCCCCAGACTGTACACTTACAGCAGCATCCAGATCCTGAAAGAAAAAAACAAGTGACTGAATATACATCACCTCTTGACCTCTGCAACAGGTTCCCAACTCATCCCTGTGCCCCTCTCCTCCTCACACCCAACCTGCACTGTTGTTAAGTACCATCAAGTCGATTCTGACCCATAGCAACCCTGTATAGGGTTTCCAAAGAGCAGTTGGTAAGCTTGAACCTCCGACCTTGCAGTTCAAATGACTGTGCAGTCTGACGCATTAGCCCACAGCGCCACACCAGGACTCCATTAGATTTAGATTTATTATTATACAAGGAGCCTTCAAAAAGTTCATGAAAAAATGGAATTGAAATACAGTGGAATTTTCCCATGAACTTTTTGAAGCCTCTTGTATTATTATCTCTATTCAAACCTTATTAAAGAAAAAGGCCAAAGACTCTTGGCATTCAAGGTATACATAGTATGACTATATTAACATTTTCATGTCCTCTACTAAATATGGACAATCCAGGTAGATCTAAATTGTTTCCTAAGCCAATCTTAGCATTTTAATCCTACTTTCCTTCCTGAAATAACTTGAGTTTCCTAATTCTTTTTGGCAAAGCCTCTATGAATACCATAACTGAAAGTGTGTTTCCTCCTTTAATTCGCTTTATCACTTATATAATTGAGTATTAATCTCACTCATAAACTGTACAAAATATAATTTTGCATGTATATTTCCCATCTGAACTATAAATACTTTGAGTGCTAAGGCTGTGTGCCAATCATCTTTTATTTCTTTCATCAGATATACAAATGGATTTTTATGTGAACTTGGAGAATAATTCCTTTTAGAAAGTATTCAGACAAATATTTTATCTTCAAAAATCTAGCTGCTCATCTGATTCCCTATCTTTAAGGTTTTCTGTCAGTGGCTAAAGTTAGGGTCCTAGTCAAAGCAGAGGAACCTAAAACAAAAATGGAGACAGCACATTGGTCTAAAAGTCAAGATATAGGCAATCATATTCTGGATTTGCTAGTAAGTAGCTATTTAAACCTGGACATATAATTTTGCTTCTTTAAAAAGAGTTTGGGCTAAATGATCTCTAACATCTCAATCAACTATCAAAACAAAGTACATTGTTTTATAGCCACTGAGGGTCCTTGAAAATCCAAAGACAGATTTTCAGAGTATTCTTACAAAGTAATACTAAACCCACCATTGTTTAAGTTGCAGCTCTGATTTCTAATAAGTGTTCTAATTAATAATCAGGTTAGAATCACAAGCCAAGTAGAATACAACATCTCTAATAAGATAACATAACTAACTAAATACCTGAATTAACTAAAGTTTTTAATGTACTAATTTTAGAATAAAGGAGGCATTATAATAAAGAGAAAAATTAAATCTCAAAAAAGCATCTTCTGCTGCAGGGATTAGCAAACTGGCCTGGTAGCAGTCAATTTTTCACAAATAGATTTTTATTGAAACGCAGCCCTACCCATTCATATAGCTACAAACTAGGGGTACTCTAATGTTACAAAAGTACAGTTGCTGTAATAAAGTCAAAATTATTTATTATCTAGCCGTTTATAAAAAGGATCTAGAGTATAATAAAGAAAACAGTTTTAATACTAGTTTTCAGAAATTTGATGGTTAAAAAAAAAAGACCAAGAAACTTTTAAATAACTATTGTTTAAAAGCATCAGACATACTTGATTTGGCAAGATCTTAGATTTTAGTCAGAAATCCTTGCATTCCATTTGTGACAATTATCGATTGTGGGAACCTTAGCTAAGTTACTAAAAACTCCTAAGTCTTAGTTGCATAATGTACAAAACAGAGCTTGAGGCTGCGATAATAAAGTCAGAAATCATAATGTACAGTGTCTAGCAGAGAACCTTGAATATAATCTTAGTTCACCAATTTATTAAAGGCAAAAGAAAAGATTTGAGGGGAATACACTTTCCTTTAACTTTGCTGAAACACCAAAAAGCAGAGGATGATACCACTGAACAATGATTATAACATTTCACAGCCAAGAACTTAGCCTTAAAAACAACAAAAATTTAATAGGCAGGATTTTTATATTAGGACTAAGAAAATTGAAAAGAAAAAAAAAAAAAAAAACCCTCTATGTTGTTTTGATAAGGCATTGTTTCAGTTACAAAGCAAGAAAAAAAAAAAATCCTCTAACATTTAGCTAGAATTTTGATACAACTTTAGGAACGAGTGTTAACATAATGGGGAATTAGTTCTATTTTTTATTCTAGGATTTCCGAATCACACTTGAAGTCTATGTAACTGAAAATTGAATGCAGGGTCACAAATATTCATAAGTTCTGTGTTATACAGATAGTGATATAATATATTCTGAAAAATATTTCATCTTTTCATATTTTACCCAGCTTCTGGACAGAGACCTAAGGTTAAGGTTAGGCAAAGGAAACAATGAGATATAGAACTAACTTTCTAAACGTAACTTTGAATAATGGAAAAATGTCATCCCGTTATCCAACTAAGCTTCTTCCCACCGAAAGGACTTTACACTTGCTATCTGTTCCCACTACCAAAATCACTATTCCCTGTACTCTACAGATGATAGTTCCTTTTCATTCTTCAAACATTTCTCAATTTACTAGTTTTATCTCAGAATAGCCTTCCATGACTACTCGGTCTCTCATCTCTACCTTCACTTCCCAACCTCATTATTCATTCTTAATAATCTGACTTTTTTTTATGTCACTTACTAAATATTTTAATTATTTCTTTATAGTCTTTCTGCCCCCTGATGCCTAAAGGCAATTATCATTTCTCCGTTGATTACCACTGTACCTTGAGTGTCAAATACAGAACCAGATGTGGAGAAAGAGCACATAAATATTTACTGAAGAATGGTCTCTCAGGCTGAGTAAGAGCTCACCAGGCCATCTAGTGACCTACATAAGTAACAACTTGGTTAAATGGTAACTCTAGAGGGCATGTCTACAGCAATTCAATTGCAGATAATGCAAGAAGGGAGGTTAACAAGAATGCATAAATAATAATTGGGCCAGTATCACAATTGGTTCAATCTCCAATATCACCTAGAGAACTATGATAATAATAAACAGAACAATGACATAAAACATTATCACAAAGTAAGATTCTAATTTTAATAACAGTTGAAGATGTTTAATGTTAATAAAGAAAGCATACAACTTGTCAGCAAAAATTTCTTTACTAAAATTCTTTTGCTGATATCTCTTTAAAATTTTACTCCTAGCTAACAGTCTGGAATTCTGTATTAATTATCAGAAAATGTTAATACTCTCCCACCATCCAAGCAACACTGTTGTTGCTAAGTGTCATTGAGTCTGGTCTGACTCACAGCGACTGGTGGGTTTGAACTGCTGACCTAATGCTTAGAAGTCCAGTGCTTATCCTACAGCACCACACCAGGACTCACCATAACAGCAATACAAAACTCATTATTTCACAGTCTTAGAAAATAAGATCTTTCCTGATGTCCAGACCTATGTAGGACCATGCTGACCTATTTCAAGATGGCTGTAACAAAAAGGTATTTTTAGTCTAAAAACTTAAGACATACTTACCTTAGAATCCAAAGATGTCTAGATAAACCAAATTTTAATTTTTGTTCCCTTGATTTTAAAAAAGTATAACTCAAATTTTGATAATTCTACACTCCAATTTATTTTAATTTTTTTATTGGTGCAGTAGCCCAATTCTCCATTAAATGTTGTTGTTAGATGCCATCGAGTTGGTACTGACCCATAACAACCTTATGCACAGCAGAACAAAACACTAGCCGATCCTGGACCAACCTCACTACTGTTGCCACACTTGAGTCCATCGATGCTGTCACTTGGCCAATCCATCTCGTTGGGAGTCTTCCTCTTTTTCTCTGACCCTCCACCTTACCAAACATGATATTATTCTCTAGAGACTGGTTCCTCCTGACAATATGTCCAAAGTTTGGCCATCTTGGCCTC
>NW_006408551.1:20707483-20717910 GCF_000296735.1 Chrysochloris asiatica | reverse complement strand
TCTGTTATGCTATCTAAAGAAGGTATTTGAAATGAACAAATCATTGGTTTTGAAGAATTCTATCATGCATTCTCCAGCATCATTTCTATCACCAAGGCCATATTTTCCAACCACTGATCTTTGCTCCCAACTTATGCATTCCAATCACCAGTAATCATCAACACATCTTGATTCCATGTCTAATCAATTTCAGACTTAAGAAGTTGGTAGAATTCTTCTATTTCATTATCACTGGCTTTAGTGGTTGGTGCGTAAATTTGAATAATAGTGGTATTAACTGGGCTTCCCGGTAGGTGCATGGATATTACCCTATCACAGACAGCGTTGTACCTCATGACTGATCTGGGCATGTACTTTTTGACGATGGATGCAACACCATTCCTCTTAAATTTGTCGTTCCCAGCATAGTAAACCATGTGGTTGTCAGATTCAAAATGGTCAATACCAGTCCATTTCAGCTCACTAATGCCTAAGATATCGATGTTCATGCATTCCATTTCATTTTTGACAACTTCCAGTTTTCCCAGATTCATACTTCATACATTCCATGTTCTGATTACCAATGGATGTTTACAGCTGTTTCTCTTCGTTTTGAGTAGTGCCCCACCAACAAGTGAAAGTCCCACGGGCTTTTCTCTCACGGGCTTTACTCCATTCACGTCATCACGGTCAACTCTACTTTGAGGAGGCAGCTCTTCCCCAGTCACATTTTGAGTCCTAGCAACCTGAGGGGCTCATTTTCAGCACTATATCTGACTATATCTCCATCATATAGGCTTTATTAATAACTTAATATAGATGCTAACTTTACCAACATACTCCTGTGCAACTTGACAAGCTTTCACATCATTCTCCCCATATCTAGAAAGGAGGGGGAAGATCTGATATAGCAGTCTTATTTCAAAGAAATTTACCTGAGTTTAGCAGCAATTTCACATCATATGTGTGTCCAATCTGTACTCTTACTAAGATGACCAGAACTAGATTTAAATATTTTAGAAAGAGAACCTTGTTTTATTTAAAAGAGCTTACTGGATTTGATGGTGTTTCTGTTGACTCGCTGCTACTGCCTCTTTCACAGCATATCTCCCTTATCACACACAGCGCAACACTCTCATCAAAGGAAAGGGAAACAGGATCCGATCTGTGGCGCTTTCTTTGTACTTCACTGGATAATTCACCTGAACTTTCTCCTGGAGAGGTAAGAAAAAGTTAATCAACTTGCTGTACTGTCATTTATTTACTTAGAAATTTCATCTGTTTTAAATACCTATTGGTACTGAAATTTAATTTCAGTAAAATATCACTACAAATATTCCAAAAGTTAATACTTTTATTTGATCTACCCAAGTAAAGTATAGAACACTGTGAAAAGCATATTTATCTTTCAAAACTTTAATCAAGGTAATTAAGTCCATCTAAAGTTTTAACCAATCTATGATTTTTCTGTCAAAACCAAACTTCAGGATTTAAGATACCAACTTTTACTTTTAAAAAAGAAAAAAAATATTTAATTTATTTAAAAGGTAGTCTAAATGTTTCAAAGTCAGCAATTCCTTGTTCTTTTCAACAGGAAACAAGGGACCACTGTATGGTACAACCTAGGCGTCCTGATGGTCCAACAGTAACCCTAATTGAGGCTAGCAGCGGCTCCTCAGACACAGGCCTGGGGATCTGCTCCCAGTGAGACTGCTCTTCAGTGCCATCAAGGAACAGCTACAGGGTCTCAACAGCCAACCTTGTTAGTAGTCCAGTGCTTATCCTACAGCATCACACCAGGACTATGGGGTAGTTCTAATCTGTCACATGGGGTTGCTATGAAATTGACTTGTGGCGGTGGTTGTGTGCCGTGGAGTTGGTTCCGACTCACAGCGACCCTGTACAGGGTTTCCAAGGCTATAAATCTTTACAGGAGCAGAATGCCTCATCTTTCTCCCACGGAACAACTGGTAGTTTCAAAATGCTGACCTTGCCGTTCGTAGCCCAATTTGTAACCACTACGCTACAAACACAATGTATTACAACTAGGTTCCTAGACAGAGAAGTTTGGTGCTTAACTACAAGCCTAAAGGTTAGTCATTCATACCTACCCAGGAGTACCAGAGAAGAAATGCCTGACAATTTGTTTCTGTAAAGATTGTAAGTAAACCTACAAAGCAGTTCTACTAACACAATGTCACCATCAAAATCAAGATATAACAGAATTGTTTTTTATCTATGTACAACTGTTGGGTTTTCTCACTTCAAATCATGATAATTTCCATAGGCCATTAAATACACTTTTAAATTATTTTTAATGGCTACAAATACAGTACCCATCATACAGGTTTATAAACCGTTCCAACAAAATTAAACTAGGTAATTCACATATTTGAGCACCTGCTTTACATCTGACACTTTATGAGTCAATGAATACATTAACAGAGACAAGTCAGCCATCCCTGCCTCCTTGTTTTCTGAGGGAGTTTATCTTCACACATCAAGGCAACAGAAATAGCTATTTGCCAGCTGAAATAAATGCTATGCAGGAAACAGAGCCCCCAAAAAATAAAAGGAATAACAAGAGGGACCTACTTGTCTGGGTGGTTAGAGACAGCCTCTCTGAGAAGTTCACATTTAAGCAAAATAGAAAAGTGAGGAATTAGCCTTGAAGGTTTGAGGGAGAAGAGCTCTAGGCAGAAATTTGAAAAGTATGTGCAATGCAGCCTTAACACAGGAGGGCTTATCTGAGGAACCAATCAATCAGTGAGGCTGAAACACAGAAAAAGGCAAGAAACCAGGTTAAACATAGATTAGGGTCTTGTAGGTCATGGTAAAAAGTGTGGGTTGTATTTGAAAGTCAATGCTTAGGCACCAAAATAGCTAAGTGGGGGAGTGACATAATCCAACGCACCTTCTACAATTCTCCTGGTACTGTGTAAAGAAACAAAACAGCAAGAGTAGAAACAAAAGAGAAAATCATAAGGCACAGTGGTCAGGACAAGAGATAACCATGACCTGGTCTAGATTGGCAGACTGCATTCTCTACTTCATATATGGCATGTTCTCAATTACAGATATCCCTACATTCAAATTTTTAAATTTCTGACTATCTACCTAGAATAGATTTCTAGAAGTGAAAATACTGGGTTAATGGCAAGAACTCTAAGCCTTTTAAATAAACTACAAAGATTTAACCAATTTACACACCAACAGTGTATCAACAGACTCCTGTTGTAGCACTGCAGTATCAGCACTGGACTTCGAACCACAAAGTCGACAGTTCAAACTCACCAGCTGCTCCTCAGAAGCCCTATATAAGGTCCCTATGAGTCGAAACGACATCATTTAATAACAGAATCTTCTAAATATGTTGCAATTTTTTCTTAACTTTAAAAATTCATATGGAATTCATTTTGGCACAGATAAAACTTGATTCCTCCTCTCCCCCCAGTAACTAGCCACTAGTTCCAGTCTGCCCTTATTGCCCTATACGCTTACCTAAAAGATTCTAGTCTGAGTTTATTCTGTTTTGCGGATCTAAAGAACATTTACCTGAATCACAGTTTCAGTTACCATTTACTTTAGCTTTTGATCAGACAACAACCCATCATCTTTTTTCTTTATTATGTACAAATGTTTGACTACTTTCAGTACCATTTCTTCATTTGTAGAATGCTAGTTACTTTCTCTATTTAAACTCATTGGTATGTTTTATCATTTAACAGAAACAAAGGTTCAAATTAACAACACCAACAAAGAGTCCTGCTGTGGCGCTGAAAGATAAGAACTGGATTGCTAACCGCAAAGTCAGCAGTTCAAACCCACTGGCTGTTCTTTGGAAATCCCATAAAGGGCCACTATGAATCAGTACAGACTCGACAGCACTTTAGCAACAACAAGAAAATAGCAATTTTAAACCAAATTCATATAAAAAGAAAGAAAAAAAATCAGAAATTAATTCTTCTAAACCAAACAGAGCAGAACAATATTAACCCTAAAAATGCTAACTACTTCATTCGAGAAAGAGCATCAGAAAGCTCACCAATGCACTTATTCATACATACCTGTCTCACTAAATGTTCTCCTTCTAGATGAGGTAGCTGGTCTAGAAATCAAATGTGAAGATGAAGGTTTCTCTTCCTGTAACTCTTGCACAGAGTCCTAAGCATTCAAGTGGGGAAGATAAAGACCATATTGAACTAAACCTATTACCACCAGTAAGCTAAAAACTCTTTTACGTAAACCTTCCCCAATGTTCAAGAAACATTATACTAGAATGAGAAGTCTAAAGATTACCTTTTGATCACTCCTATCTTCAACTTGACACCTATTTTCACTCACAGATGTACCAGAATCCAATGGTTCTGATAGAAAAGCACAAAAATCACAAATTAGGAAAGAGCTATTTAATAGACACCAGCCCCAGACAAACCCCTTGCATAACTTTATCATCCAACAAACATTAAATATGTCACCAAGCAGATGTAAATAAGTAATTCATTTTTAATAGGCAAAAAATAGTAGCTATGTAAGTACAGTAAAAACATTAAAAGTAGTACTATAAAATAAGTAATCACGAAGAGAGCAATGATCCTTTGGTAGGGAGATGGCAGAGTATGAAGAACAAGAAATCTAGAAAAATTTCACAGGGGATACAGAGAAGACAAGGAGAGAATCCAAAGGGAACCGCTGCAGGAACTGAAAGTAGTTCATTATTACTGGAACGTACACAGTGTCAGATCATCAGGGAGCCTGTGTGTCTTGCTAAACAGACATGAACGTCAACAAGCAGCCCTCGTGCCCTCACTCCCACTTTGGTGCATTCTTCTCTGCCAGAATAACAGAATCTTCCCTAGACACTGCTGCAGTCGCCCACCACAGAAAAGTTTAACTCAAGAGATAAAACTTATTTGCTAGCTCCCAGCAACCATTTTATGCAGAGAGCAACCCACTACAGTAGTCTATTCTGACTCATAGTGAACATGGAGGACAGAGTAAAACTAACTCCATAAGGTTTCCAAAGCTATAAACCTTTACAGAAGCAGACTGCCACATTGTTCTTCTGCAGCAACCTATTGGGATCAAACAGCTGATATCTATGGTTTGCAGACCAACACTTCATCAACGCACCACATCAGGGTTCCTCAAAGAGCAGTAAGAAACTCTTAAAAATGGGTTAATGTGCTGGACTGCAAGGTCGGTATAAACTGCAAGGTCGGTAGCTCAAGTTCACCAGCTGCTCCTTGAAAAGCCATACAGGGTTGCTATGAGTCGGAACCAACTTGATAGCACTTAACAATAACAAATAATAGTTTTGGAGTTCTGGTATGGTACTGCAGTATAAGTACTAGACTGCTAAATGCAAGGTTGGTGTTTCAAACCCACCAGATACTCCTCAGAAATGCTATACAGAGTCACTGAGTTGGAACTGACTCAATAGCACTAACAACAAAATAGTATTTTAAGGAGAAGAGACAGGTGACTCTCACGAAAAAAACAAAAGAGCAGAGGCATGGAAACCAGGATTTGACAGTAACTACAATAATACAGATGAGAATGTATTAAAGCCTAAACTAAGACATGGAAAAAAGATCAACTCCAGAAAAAGAAAACTCAGTAAGACTAATGGTTCATCTTCAGGGCAAGGGTGAAAGGGGTCAAGGAATCCAAAATTATACTGAGTGAATAGGTAGCATAAAGTTTACAAATTGGGCTGCGAACTGCAAGGTCAGCAGATCGAAACTACCAGCTGTTCCACGGGAGAAAGATGAGGCTTTCTGTTCCCATAAAGATTTACAGCCTCGGAAACCCTGTACAAAGTAGCTATGAGTCAGAACTGACTCCATGGTACATAACCAACCAACCAACCAACCATTCACCAAGAGAGAAACTTCAGAAAGGTGAACAGATATGGATGGGAGGGTTATAAACTAAAGTTAACTGAGAACCATTCAGGCAGACAAGTTTAGTTTGTATTGATATGCATGAATCTAGTTCAGAAGTTAGAGCTTTACATTAAAAAAATAAATGCAATTACCTGAGAACATTATCAAATGTACAGTGACCTTTATAATATTTGTTAATTGCCACCTAATCAGTTTCCAACTCATAGCAACCCTCTACAGGGTTTCCGAGGAGCAACTGGTAGGTTTCAACTGTAGATCTTGTGGTTAGCAGCCCAATACTTACCCTACAGTGCCACACCAGGACTCTCCCTTTATAAGATACTAATATTCCTTAAAGGAGCTCTGATAATGTAGTGGTTACAAATCGGGCTGCAAACCTCAAGGTCAGCAGTTCGAAACTACCAGCTGACCAAGGAGAAAGATGAGTTTTTCTGCTCCCATAAAGATTTACAGCCTCTGAAACCTTGTACAGGGTCACTGTGAGTCGGAACCGACTCCCAGCACATAACAACAAACAACAACAATATTCCTTAAACTAAATAGAGTGAATACCTATTTTCTTCTACACAGAAACCAATGTTTCTCAAAAGGGCAGTACTACTAGCCCGTTACATCCATTTTCAACCAAACAGTTAAGTCTGAGCATTAACATTCTGAAGTAGAGGTGACCTTGAATAACATAGGTCTGAACTTCGAGGTCTCACTTACTGACAGATTGTTTTTTCCTGGTCAAATAATGTGTAAGTATCTGCTTAAAATAATGTGTGACACTAGTCATCTCCGCATGAGGAGCTCAGCTCTAACTATACTGAAGAGACATGTGTGGTGTGATGCAGCCAATTCTTATCAGCACTCTCCTATGTACATCTCTTCCAAACTCCATGTTCATAGCCTAAACTGGTTATGATGGAAGTATTTACACTATACTTCAGCAACCACTACAAACCAGGGCTTTTCCCCTGAAAGTAGCTATTACACATTTACCACCATTCTACTATATGTATATAATAATAATTTACAAGCAGTATTCTACTGGTATATGTGTGTGTATAATAATGATTTTTAAAAGACAATAATCAATTTAACAGGAAAGAAATATATACAACTAAAATAGCATATAATGTGCATCTTTCTGTGACCAGAACCTGATAATCTGATTATCTAAGAAATAAGTGATTTAAAAATAATCAGTTAAGAACTACAAGCTTATAGGTAGAGGAGCATTACAAAAAAAAAAGGCAAGACATCAAAATTCTGCTTACAAATTAACAAAAGTTTTGTGTTCTAGCTCCCCACCCACCCAAAAAATAGGTCCATCCTTTTAAATGAGACTACATGGGTTATCTACATGTCTCAAAGGTTCTTAGTGTATTTTCAAGGTGTGATCTTGCTCTACTAAGCAAGAGTTTTTCAAGTTATTAAACTACTTATCTTCTTAAACATACCCCATTAAATTCATATAACAGGATACTGAAATACCATAAATCTTCACTAGAATCTTAGCATGCTGTTAGTTTATCCATACATGTTTCCTCCTGCTAAATTTATCAACTGTTTCTATTATTATATATACAGCTAAAGCAAATTTTAAAAGATGACTATGTACAAAAAATTTATTTTGAAAATGTGTCCTGGTGTGGTGCTATAGGGTTAGGTACTAAACTACTAACCACAAAGTTGACAGTTCAAACCCACCAGTCACTCCTTGGAAACCATATACAGGGTCAGTATGAGTCAGAACTGACTCAATGTCATGTAACAGCATGATATTCAAAATGACTTACCCTGTTGACTGACTACTATCAAGTTTCTGTTGATCATTGTACAAATTTTCCTGATAGGAAGAGGGGGGGAAATCAAGAAACATTTATTTAAAAATAAAAACGTATTACTCTGGATTTAAACAGACTTCTAAATGTACACCAGTATAAACTGTTGTTCACATTCAAAATAAAGTTTTAAATTATTATATTCAAATTACATATCACTGGCAAGAGCCTAGGCTCGAAAAAGCACTGAAGCAGCTCAAGAATTAATTACACACATCTACTTCTAAGGTCTCTCTAGTGTAAAAAATTCACATCTCCATTTCCATAAACATGCGTTTAACAAAAGTATTATTTGATGGAGGCATGTACACAGGAGGCAGATGAGCATACTCATTTTCATAAATTTTCTAGTGTTGTGCTTAAAAACATACTGCCTAAAAAAGTACTGGGTTATGCAAAACCCACTATTATAGGAAATGCATTATAAAGTTGACTTTCATCAACCTTGGCCCAACCCTCTAGTTGTTGTTTTTTTCTTGGTATTAGAACAAAAACAAAAAAGCCGGATTCGCTCAATCAAATAAATTCAAGCACCCCTACTGGCTTAGCCCCAGGCACTGATGTGGGTACTGGGAAACAAAGAATGAAGCAGAAAAAAAAACCCCTCTGCCTCCTGGAGCCTACTTCATATAGTAAGATACAATTTCTTATTCTATGTACTTATGTCTGGTACGCTTTCTTTCCTTTTAAATAATCTAATGATTTTTACAGATTCAGCTGGTCATAAACATCATATCTAATTCCCATGAAATCTCAAGAGTAAAATATCAATTCTAACTATCTACCTTTATCCATGGGACTGGTGATAAGAGTTCCTTAAGTTCATGAAAAACAAATATTCCTATTCATATCCCTTTTTTTAAAGTCAGTAATTCCCCCAATATTCAATCATTCAACATTAGAATTCAAGCCAAAGAAAAATTTAAAATTATGCTTTCAATATCAGAAGCATTCAAACATTACCACTAAAGTGCAAAATCACCTACATACTTATTTCTTCCATTTATAAAATTAAATCTTACACAAAACTATCTAAAGGCCAGTAGAAAATGAAAACATAAGTGAATATTAAACGGACACAGTCTGCCAATGAAAAGATGCTTATATAATATTAAGCAGAAAATATGTTTACAACTAGGTTAAAATAAATCATAATATAAAAATGACGAATGAAATTACCTTCTTAAAGTTTTTACAGTTACAGTTTAAAAACTAGGTTTTTTCACCCTATTCTCTTTAGTTTTCTGTCTTTTCTTCTTAATGTTCAACAATAAACATACAGTATTTATAAAAACAAAGTTTGTTGTAAAATATCCCATTTAGTTATGTTATCGAACTTTATGAGAAGACCTCAAAAAGTTCACAGAAAAAGGGAATTAAAAGATAATGAAAATTCCCCACAAATTTTCTGAAGCCCTCTCCTATGCCACTTAGAATATAATTGTTTTAGGAAAAATTTATTAAGATATACATCTTCCATCCTCAATTCAACACTGTATTAAATCAAATAGGACAAGAAATTTTAGATTAAAGGTAAGAATGACTATCTTCAGTTCCCAGGAGAATAACTGAAAGAAATGTCACTTGGGTCCAATTCAACTGATTAAGTGCCATTGAAGGTTTAGAACAAAGAAAGTGATCTCCAAAGTCACCACAGACCAAACTTGAAGCCTTTACACCACACGGTGGTAACATACACTGCCTTTGTAATTTAGTGCAATAATAATAATTCTATACATTTCTCTCATGACCTCCTAATGAGATATTTATATCATCCTATTTTAAAAGAGGGAAACTAAGATTATAGAAGATTAAGTCAATTTACCTGTCACAATGCTAGTAAATGACTAAGGACTAAGCTAGGTCTCAAACCCAAATTTTTAAAATTGCAGAGATTCAGTTATCAAACAATATGTCAAATCACCAAGAAATTTAATTCCCTTATCTTTTGTATGTGTTGTAACAATTTTACTCTGACAAAAGGGAGTGGGAATGGCTATGGACTAAAATGTTTCCCAGCTGCATTTTTACAATGAACTACCTGAAGAGTTTACCTGTGGTCTTTCACAGAGAAGCTTGGCTCACCAAACAAATCTCCTAGCAGATCATTTGAACAATACACCATATGTTGTTGCTTCTCATCATATAATCGCTTAGTCATAATATATTGGCCGAGATAAAATATAACCTGAAATAATAAGAAAGAAGATTTCTGAGCATTAAAGAAAACTATGCATTAGTTTCATTTATATCCAAGATCTTATCTAGAGCAGATTAAACAACCAGCAACCACACCCACAACCATTATATACTCTATTAAACAAAGTTGCTTTTCAACATTTTCCTTTATATATAATGAAAATACCTACCACTTCTCTGACTCACTAACTAAATCTTAAAAGTATGTGTATGTGTTGCTTGCAGACTTTATCTCTGTCCAGATATCTAAGTACTACAAAATAGGAAGAAGGGCAAAGCAACAAAATATAAAACCACTGACAGCAATAAAGCTGTTTTGTTAAATGCTGTCAAGTCGGTTCTAACCCATAATGACCCTGTATAGGGTTTCTGAGGAGCAGATGGTGAGCTTGAACCACCGACCCTACAGTTCAAATGGCTTCACAGTCTGGCACGTTAACCCACGGTGTCACACCATAAACTTTAAAACCCACCAACTATAAGGAGCTCTGGTAGCGTAGTGGTTACGAAT
>NW_006408551.1:20706115-20707383 GCF_000296735.1 Chrysochloris asiatica | reverse complement strand
GAAGAATGAAGTCCTTGACAACTTCAATCTTTTCTCCACTGACAACAATGTTGTTTATTGGTCCAGTAGTGAGGATTTCTGTTTTCTTTACATTGAGATATATTCCATACCGAAGGCTGTGCTCTTTAAAATTCATCAACAAATATTTTAAGTCATCTTCACTTTCAGCAAGCAAGGTTGTATCGTCTACATATCGCAGGTTGTTTAGTGAGTCTTCCTCCAATCCTGATGCCACATTTTTCTTCATAGAATCCAGCTTCTAGGATTATTTGCTCAGCATACAGGTTGAATAAGTATGGTGAAAGAATACAACCTTATTGGACACCTTTCTCATTTTTAAACCATTCAGTGTTCCCATATTGTGTTCGAACAACTGCCTCTTGGTCCAGGTACAGATTCCTCATGAGCACAATTAAATGTTCCAGAATACTAATACTTCGCAATGTTATTCACAGCTTGTCATGACTCACACAATCGAAAGCCTTTTTGTAGTCAATAAAGCACAGGTAAACATCTTACTGATATTCTCTGCTTTCAGCTAAGATCCATCAGACATCAGCAATGATACCCCTCGTTCCACAGTCTCTTCTGAATATGGCGTGAACCTCTGGAAGTTCTCTGTCAATGTATGATTGTAGGCGTTTCTGTATTACCTTTAGCAAAACTTTACTCACATGGGATATCAAAGAGATTGTCCGATGAGTTCCGCGTTCTGTTGAGTCACCTCTGTTTGGAATGGGCACAAATATGGATCTCTTCCAATCAATCCGCCAAACAGTTGTCTTCCAAATTTCTTGGCAGAGATGAGTAAGTGTCTCCAGTGCCACCTCACTTTCTTGAAAGATTTCAATTTTTATTCCATCAATTCCTGGTGCCTTTTTCTTTGCCAATTCCCTCAATGCACATTGGACTTCCTCCCTAAGTATCAGTGGCTCTTGATCATGTTACCTCTTGAAACGATTGAACATTAACCATTTCCTTTAGGTACAGTGACTGTGTATTCCTTCTATCTTATCTTGATGCTTTCGGCATCATTCAACAATATGCCCAAAGAATCTTTCAATAACGAAAGTCAAGGCTTGAAATTTTTTCTTCAGTTCCCCCAGCTTGAGAAATGCTGAGTGTGTTCTTCCTTTGTGGTTTTCTAATTCCAGATCTTTGCACATTTTGTTTTAATATTTGGCTTTATCTTCTCAAGCTGATCTTTTGAAATTTTCTGTTCAGCTCTTGGACCTCCTCATTTCTTCCATTTGCTTTAGCATCTCTAC
>NW_006408551.1:20696316-20699640 GCF_000296735.1 Chrysochloris asiatica | reverse complement strand
GGGAGAAAGATCAGGCTTTCTACTCCCGTAAAGATTTACACCCTCGGAAACCCTGTACAGGGTTGCTATGGGTCGGAACCGACTCCACGGCACTTAACAACAACATAGCCATGGAATAAATAAAAACTGACACCACACAGCTCCTGTCTGTGATGCTGGTACAGGAGGAAGACAAGAAAATGACCACTTACAACCACATGACCATCTGGGAGAACTCAGTCAATCGAATAAACCCTCAAGGGTGTCAGTGTAAGCTACACTAAAATAATCAAAACCAAGACTGAATAACTCACCCCCACTCAATGCCATCAAAGTGAATTGATTCATAGTGAGCACACTGGGCAGAGTAAAACCCTCCTGCCAACCTTATAATTAGCAGTCCAAAGCTGAATCCACAACACTAACAGGGCTCTCTGACTCTTTAATATAAAGTTAGATTTTATTCCATGTAGTCCACTAAAACAAAGAAGCAAGCAATACATTTTAAGACCTCTATATACAAACTCTGGAGTCCTGGTATGGCTGTGTGTGTTAATGCACCAGATAGCAAAGCCATTTGAACTGTAAGATCGGTGGTTCAAGCTCACCAGCTGCAACCTGGAAACCCTCTACACAGGGTCGCTATGGATCGGAACCAACTCAATGGCACTTAACAACAATATACAAACTCTAAGGAGTTCTGGGAGCATAGTGGTTACGAGTTGGACTGCTAATCTGAAGGTTAGCAGTTTGTAACTACCAGTGGTTTTTCAAGAGAAAGATGAGGCTTTCTGCTCCCCTAAAGATTTACAGCTTCAGAAACTCTATACAGGGTTGCTGAACCGACTCCCCAGTACATAACCATCACCTATATTTGAATGGCATTTTACAGTTTACAAAGAACTAGGTATTTTGTCATTATCATTCTGACATTTCACAGAATTGTTATCACCATGTTAGAAATGAGAATATTAAAGGTTAAGAAAAATTGAATTATTTGCAGAGGACTGAGATCAAACAGGTATGAGTTAAGACTTGACCTCAAGTCTTCTGACTTTTAGACCAATGCTCCATCTACTTCCCCAAAATAGCAATCATCTTGCCCTTATGCCCCAGATCAGAGGTCCTGAAACCTAAAACTGTAACATACAGCATACATATTATTGTTACATAGTTTATAGTATAAACATGAAAGTCTTTATGATAGTCTTGATTATCTCATTTCTATCTAATGGAATGCATGATAGGCTGTTATTTGCAAGGTTAGCTCAAACCCATCAGTCACTCTGAGGGACAAACAAAAGGTCATCTGCTCCCTTAAAGGTTTAGTCTGAGAAACCCTATGTAGGGTTACTGTCAGTTGGAATTGACTTGATGGCAGTGAGTTACCATACTTCATTTCCTTAACTGAGTCTACAATGATAATGAAGTCAAATCCAAGTTAACAGTGCTAAAAATATCACTTAACACAACACTCCCCTACAAGTTCTATGAATTGAACGTTTACTTAAGCAGACTTCAGTCTTCAAGGAATATTCCTACATAAACTATGTATTGAAAAGATGGGTGCCCAGCAGTAGACAAGGAAAAAAGGAATAGCATCTAGGTTCTGTCTACCAGGCATTCGTTAAGGAAGCTTATAAAAAAAGTGACTGAAAAGGGTCCAGAATTTCCTCATGCTCTACTGCCCAGACACAGATGAGTACTTTAGTATTTTCAGCAATCTGGTCCCCATGAACTACATGGAAGCAATGCGAATAGACACAATGCATTCACACTGAAATCTTGCCTAAGATGGCCCACACTCTCACCAAAAGTACATTCTGTACACAGATTTAATGTATGAAAATAAAATGGTATGTATTCATATAAATAGAACAAGTTAGTGAATCACTTCACCTCTACCCCAAAAAGAACGGTATACTGTATTCATGTATGTCTTAGTGTAGAGGCTGTTAACCTGGGAGCTAGGGATGGAATTCAGGGTCTCCCTTAACTCAAGACAAGGAAAAAAAATATTTCTATTCTTATTTTCACTAACTGAAAGTTAGCTTTTCCATCAATTATGATGTAGGCAACAAGTCACAATTATATTAGCAATATGCATGTTTCAGTTAATTCTATGCTCGTTACAAACATCTCAAAACATCATTTTTACTCTTCACTATATGATTTTACTTATTAGATCTGCTACCAAATCTAGTTATTTGTTAATAAGCATGTATCATAAACCTGCTCAATATTATTTAATATTTTGATTATAGTTGTTAAGTGCTATCCAGTTGGTTCCAACTCATAGCAACCCTGTGTAAGATTTCCAAGGAGCAGCTGGTGGGTTTAACTAAATAGTACTTTAATACAATTTACCTCCTTTGTAGTCCTGTTTTTTTACCTCATGCATTATATGCTTTACCAGGTTACCAAATGGGTCCATAGCACAAAAAGGTTAAGCAATTTACTTCCATTTGTCTCTCTGAGTTCCTAGTTGAGAAATGAAACTCAAGTATAATTTATCCTCAGCTTTTTATATTATTTTTGAATTATAGTCCAAATACAATACACCCAAAAAACAAAATCCACTGCTATCAAGTCAATTTTGACTAAAAGCACATAATATTGCAACTTGTTGCAAATCCCTCTAATCCAGTCAATTATTCCATGGCCTTGGAAGTCATAACTGTGATTATATATAAATAGCGAGACGTTGTTGTGTGTCAAGTCGGTTCTGACTCATAGTCACTCTGTATAGGATTTCCAAGAGTGGCTGGTGAGTTTGAACCGCTGACCTTGTGGTTCCTGGTCCAGTGCTCACTCTACAGCACCACGCTAAGGCATTAGTTATTCCTTTATTCTAAGTACAGCTTACCTCTTTCATAGTATAAACATCTTTTTGCGCACCAGCAGACTTTAACAACTTCAAAAGCAATGGCTTTGGTCTAACCTATTTAAAAAAAAGAAAAAAAAAAAGAGTTGCTATTAGACTTCCAAAATTAGTCCAGATTAATTTTGACTATAAAACTGTAATTGCAGAAGATGTGTAACTAAAAGGGGAGAATAGTTAAACTTTCATTTTGGGAACAATCCTAGGACCACCAAGAAGAACATGAGTGGAGTGTGAAATCTCTACCTAGAAAAGCTACAACAGCAGAAGAGACAGTGGCAGAGGAGTGGCCTGGAGAGACAGAGCGGGTTCTAGGCCAATGACTGACTGAGTATGGCTGTCTGCCTACGGGTAGGAGGATGAGTTGCAAAATGTGCCCTTTGGATATTTAAATGACTATGTGTTTTTTGTTTGGTATGTGTGCATCAAATATTTTTCCTTTGTTCATTTGTGAAATCTAAGAT
>NW_006408551.1:20678875-20696181 GCF_000296735.1 Chrysochloris asiatica | reverse complement strand
TCATAAGTTAAAAAAAAAAAAAAAGTCCAGAACTGTAAGCTTCCAAGTAAGTAAACACATCACTGATATTCAATTACAGCAGCAGGCAATGTCTAACAATCTCACAGGTCAAAATATACCAGTTATGTAGGACCCTACCCAGAGAAACAGTGACGCCAGAGATGGAGGCAGAGACGATGATGTGGAGAGATGGAGCGGCTGGGAACTCTAGACCCATAGAGGGAGAGGGGCTGTGTGCTGATGACCAAGGGGCAGGCTTGCAGGGTATACCCTTTGGTTGTTTGATGATGCATGGAGGAGATTGTAATCATGGCAATGAAACAATATACGATAGGATAAATGTAAAGCTAATGTTCTCCCATGTAAACTATCACATAATTCACAATAAAAACTTTAAAGTTACAACTACTCAAATCTGCTAAGAGTTTGCTTAATCCTGGATCAAGAGGCTATGCCTCTTGGTATGGGGGAGGTGGGGATATAATGTGCTACATTAAAATGTGCAAAACCCAAATGTCTTTGCAGCTTGCCAGTCCCCCAGATGGCCTGACAACTCTCTTCAACATGGCCCTGTCTTCTCTTTAGCCTTAGGACATGATAGCATTCTGGCTTGGGCTCTAACTACAAAAATAGATTTAAGAATATTGGCTATCAGCTCCCGAGACTTCAGTCACCATCCAGGCCTGCAAATGAACACATCCAGTGGCTATGTTTTCAGCCAAACAATAAAAAGATCTAAAAGGGAAACAACACTAGGGAGGCAGCACTCCTTAGAATAATCAATCACTTGAGATCAAAAGGCAAGAGGGTTTGGAAATGAGAAGGAATGAAAACAGGAAACATAATAAGAAGGAAGTGGAGTAAGTGATGTTGTATTGTGGAGACTGTAATCAATGACATGAAACAATATAGCTATGAGCTGTTGAATGGAAAATGGATTTGCTCTGTGAAACTTCACCCAATTCACAAAAAGTTAAAAAATTGCCTATTTTCAGCTAATCATCAGAACATTATATTTAATCACTCACTGAAAAGCATAAAATACCTACTAAGTACAGGATTGAATCATTAACTGCTTTGATCACACATTTTTTATGTGCTTACATATGCACTTTACTTTTCAGGCTATGTAAAGAATGAACTCCACATAAAAGCTAGAATCTATTTTTTTCTCATAACTTTATACTCAAAAGTAAGTCAAAAGCTACTGCTACAAAAATCATAGAAGGCTTTATTAAACAAATGTCAAAATATGAAGGCATCATTTCTCAACATATTCTCTACTCTAGGTCTATACACTTACAAAGACGGTGTTTCCATCACTCTAGCCCTGATGTGGCTGGCACTGCGGTTAATGGCATTGGACTGCAAAGGTCAGCGGTCTTCTTGGAAACCCTATACAGGGTTGGAACCCCAACTCCATGGCACTTAACAATAACAACAGCAAACCCTTCTCCAAAGAATTTGGTACTCTTCCATTTACAACACATCAAAATGGCAGTTTAGACATCCTTAAGGGATTCAAATTTAAGTCTGGAGGGTGGATGGGTAAAGTTTTCCCATAGAAATTCTCAATAGATTAGCCGTTGCTACCTTGATCAAAGAAGCTCTGGTAGTGTAGTGGTTACAAATCGGGCTGAGAACCTTAAGGTCAGCAGTTCGAAACTACCAGCCGCTCCGTTTAAGAAGAGGCTTTCTGTTCCCGTTAAGATTTATAGCCTTGGAAACCCTGTACAGGGTCGCTATGGGTCGGAACTGACTCGACGGCACTTAACAACAACCCTTGATCAGGTGCACTACCTCCAAGTTCCTTGGAGCAACTTGCCTGTCATTTTTCTTACTAATGCAGTTTTCAGTTTTCTTAAAATTTCTTCATAATAAGCTCCTATGGTCCTCCTAAGGAGCTCTGGTAGTGGAGTGGTTACGAGTCAAACTGCTAACCTCAAGGTCAGTGGTTCAAAAACTACCAGCTGTTTCACAGGAGAAAGATGAGAGTTTCTGCTCCCGTCCAGATTTACAGCCTTAGAAACCCAATAGAGTGGCTGAGTCAGAAACAATTTGACGGCACACCGCCACCACCATCACCACCACAGTCATCCATGTCAGCTGACAAAATCTATCAAGATTACCCTTTTGGAGTCCCAGATAAAGTCATAATCTAGACCACTCTGTCTTGAACTTGCCTGGCAAGTCCTCTTAGAAGCCACTGTTATGAAGCACTTTTTGAAGGCACCCTAACAAGACTAAGACAAGTTCATTACAGAGAGAACTTGTCTGCAGCCATCCACTGATTGCAGAGACTTGTTCAAACACATTTTGACCAGAGCAAACCCATGTATGTGTGAACTGGAACCCTCTTGATTTACCTTCATATGCTATGCTAACACAGCAATACCTCTTGATTTACCTTCATATGCTATGCTAACTTCCAGTTACATGAAATAACTTCAAAGCAAAAATCTTCAATGGAAAGTCATCAGTCTTTTATTAAGACTTATGACATATTCAAGGAGCAATATGGTGGAACAGTGCTTAAGCCCTCAGCTGCTAACAAACAGTTGGAGATACAAATCCACTAGCAGCTTTCTCACAGGAAACCTAATGGGCCAGTTCTACTTTGTCCTAACTTATAAAAGACAACACCATTCTTACCATTATGCTTTAGAAAAGATAAATTCTACTTGAAAATCTATACAGAAAACCCAAAAACACTAGGAAAAAAATACAAGACTGCAGGAGCCTGGAAGTATAGTGGGTCATGTGTTGGACTGCTAACTGCAAGGTGAACAGTTCAAATTTATTAGGCACACTATGGGAGTAAGATGAAGCTTTCCGATCCCATAAAGATTTAGTCTCAGAAACCCTATACAGGGTCTCAGAGTGGGAGCCAATCAGTGGCACATAACCACCACATTTCCATATTCTTAGTACTAGAGAGATCTATCAAAGAATATGAAATTCAAGAAGGAAATCAACTAATTTGACTTCATTTATGTGAAAAGACAACATAATGTTAAATGAAACATTTGTTAGCAGACAAAAGTTAAATACACTTGATATACAGAAAACTACCTATTGTTAATAAAAATAGATAAGTCAGGCAAATTTCAGAAGAAACACAAGTGGCTTGAGTGAAAAGATACCCAACCCCACCAGAATTAGAGAAACACATATTTAAACAAAATAGTACCGTTCTCAAAAAAAAAAAAAGTAGGGGGGATTCATTGGTAATGATTATTTATTAAGGAATAAAAACTTAATTCTTTTAGCAAGTAAGTTACCAGTATCTAAAGGATATTGCATCCTGGTGTGGCGCTGTGGGTTAACACGACAGACTGCAAAGCTGTTTGAACTGCAAGGTCGGTGGTTCAAGCTCACCAGCTGCACCTCAAAACACTATACAGGGTCGCTATGGGTCAGAATCGACTCAACGGCACTTAAAGACAACAACAAAGGATATTGCATCCTTCAGGACCTAGAAGTTCTACTTCTAAAAAATATTTCTTACAGAGAAATACAAATAACACTTGGACATGTTGTTGTTGAGCGCTGTCGAGTCAGTTCCAACCCATAGTGACCCTGTACAGGGTTTCCGAGGAGCAGCTGGTTAACACTTGGATCAGGATACATGAAAAGCCAGTTTGTTAACACTCAAAAACTACAGACAATTTAAAATTTTAGCTGTTACGACATAAATGATATGATATAAAAAATACACATTTGTTAAAAAGAATATAAGGCAAACTTAATTTATTGATGGGTGGTCATAGCTGTTTGAGCCACTGAATTAGTTTTGACTCAAACCACCCTGTATAGGGTTACCAAGGAGGGCTGGTGGGTTTGAACTGCTGACCTTGCAATGAGCAGTGTTTAACACCAGGACTCCAAAGGTGGGGGTTCATAAAATGCAGTAACTGAACAATGCAAATGGCAGAACATGTCTAGCTTAATGCTGTTTTTAAAAAAAAAAGCAGCCCTGGAGGTGCTGGTGGGTTAGGTATTGGGCTAACTGCAAGGTTGACAGTTTAGAGCCCCCAGCCTCTCCAAGGAAGAAAGAAGACGCTGGCTGTTCCCATAAACATGTGCAGTGTTGGAAACCCAAAGAAGGTAATTCTCCTCTTTTCTACAGGGCAGTTAGGCAAAGAGTCGGATCTCAATGGCAGTGGGTTTTGAGGTTAATAAAATAAACATGGATATTAACATCAATTGAAATATAAGGAGCTTCAAAAGATTGGTGAAGAAAATTCCCTTACCTTTTAATTCTATTTTCCAACAAATTTTTTAAGTCCCCTCATACGTACAAGTATCACATAGGAAACGGCTTACATTGGCTCCAATAGTTGAAGTATAAGTTCAATAGTATATATGTTGAACTTTGAACACAAGGTCAATAGTTTGAGTCCACCAGTCGCTCTTCAGGAGAAAGATGAGGCTTTCTACTTCCTCAAAATTTTACAGCCTCAGTAACCATATGTATAAGGCCCAGACATGTCGGAACCGACTTAACACACATCGTAGGAGAAAAAAAAAAAAAATCTAAAAGCATACATAAAGGAAGATAAGGCTGGAATTTTCAGTTTTCACTTTATACATTTCTGTAAAATCTTTACAAGCATGAATTATTTTTGTGATTTTTAACCATCAAGTGGTTTTTACATGGTTCTTAGAAGAGGAAAAAAAAATCAAATCACATAATAAGCATAACTTTCAGCATCCTTCTCTAAGAATGTAATGAAATTAATTTTTGAAATCCATTGAGTAATTTTAATTGGAGTCAAAATACAATTTTCCAAAAAGTTACACGAGAGACAAAAAATACCAACCAGGGTCTCTTGTTCGGAAGCAGGAATCTGCGAGGTGCTTGCAGAAGCAGCACCGTCGGTAGAAGACACAGACATGTTGGTAGTGCACATTTGTCTACAAGCAGAAAAACAAAACACACCACCACAAATGAGGAAAACATTAAGAATGAAACATCTACGAAAGAGACACAATCGTCTATCAAGAAGGCTAAGTGGGCTTGGGGCTTGTATTAAAACTAACGCCCTTAGCAAGTCGGGCCTTACCCAGATCCGTCTAGACGCAGGAGGTACCTCGCTCGTGCGGCTGCGATCAGCAATGAACTCAGCTGCGGAAAGGCATGGTTTTTAAAGCGCCTCGGCGCTAGACAAGTCCGGGCTTAGCTCCTGTTCCTGCCCACGCGGAACGTGTCCGAACTTGACCAGCCCACTAAGAAAGGCTGAGTCAACTTGCCCACTGAACCAGCCCAATCTCGCTCAGGGGCGAACCCCGGCCCTGACAAGCTACTGAACAGGCACCTGTCATTCAGACCTCTATCCGGTAGCCAGGGGTCCAGGCCCCGCACTCCTCCGCCCACCCGGCCTAGGCCCCTACCTCCGGGAGACCCCCACCCCCACCCTGCCCTAGCCGGCGCGCAGAGCCCAAACCCCGCCCTCCTATCGGGCGGTGACAAGCTCGCCTCCCAGCCCCACAACCGCAGGCCACGTGCACAGCGACCCCGACTACAAAGAACATAAAAGCTGCACCGCGGGAGCGCCTAGCGGCGGAAGCCAAATTGAGCTAGGAGACCTAAGTCACAGATCGGACGCAGGGCTGACCTTGCGCTTCCGGGACAATGCCTTCGACTCACCATCCGGGTTGCCGGGATTGGGGGCGCAGGGGATTCCCCCCGAGGCTCTCCAGGTCCCTTCACTGAGCACTCGGAAACCCTACGTCCTGGGCCTTGACGACCATTCCACTCGCAGGGCCCTCGCCGCTGGGGCGCTCGAACAATGTAGGTCCCAGAAAGGCTCCAGGCTGCGAAAGCGAAGGGACCTGATTCGGAGCGGTTAGGGCTGCCCCCCAGAACCGGCTTCTCGTCCCATACCCCTTCCAATCGTAAAGGTCCTCACAGGCCCCAAAAGGAACCCAGGTAGTAAAGGTTTCCCCTTACACGCCTCCTACCGCCCGAGGGGAGCGCGCCGGAAGCTGCGGTCCATCCGGGCGTTTGCGCGCGCGCGCCCAGGCCTCGCAGCCTCCACCAATTAGGGAAGGGGTTTCTGCGTCGCTTGTCTCGGCCCCTCCGCCTCCGCGAATGGGGGCTCCGGAGGGATTCAGTGCCCGCGCGCCCAGGCCCCGCCGCGGCCGCCAGTTGGGGGAGGGGTCTCGGTGCGCGGTGGGAGCCCAACGGCCTCTGCAGGCGGGGACGGGGGTTGCGCGTCCAGCTGCCCGCACTACCCCCTCCATCGCCTGGGCTGCAGGGTGACGCTTGGGATCCTTTCTGTAACCGTTTGGCTGTTTTTGTACTTTGTGTGTTTACACCCCCTCCACAGCGCTGGAAACGACAAGCAGATCCAAACCCAAGTCCAGCTGGTGTCGAAAGAGAAACCAAAATTAACCGCTGTTTGATATATTAAGCCCATACCGCGTTGTATACAAATGAGAATTCTTTGAAGCTTTCAGTTTTGCTAGTTTGGGGGGTGGGGGACGGTTCAAGTAGGATTTTAAATAGTACATAATACAGGCTTTAATACAGGAGCATAGAAATAGTGGATGCCGTTGAAGAGTGGAAGGGGAAGGAAGGCGATTCCCCTTCTATGTTTTCAGAATATTTGTGTTTGGTTGCTTACTTTTGGATTCTCACTCAATAGAACCTGTAGAAGGTTCCATACTTTGAAACGCAAGGTCAGCGGTTCAAACTCACCAGCCGCTCCTTGGAAACTCCATACAGGGTCTCTATAAGTCGGAACAGACTTAACAAGTCTTTACAGAGGCCAAATCTTTCTCCCATGGAGCAGACTAGTGGGTTTTAACTACCATCCTTTCTATTAGCAGCTGAGCACTTCTGCAACATCAGAGCTCGAGTGTTGGTTGGTCGGTTGGTTTGTGTTAGGCGCTCAAATCACTGACACTTGAAAGACCTATTTTCCCTGCGAGTGTTTTTGAGGCGATCTCAAAAATGAACAAGGACATAAGAACTGAGTTGGCTTAATCAAAATATAAAACCCGTTGACTGAGAACACCTTCACTTCTAGAAATCTGGAAGTGAGCAAGAACCGCTTTTTCGTAAAATTGTATCCTCTTGTCTCCCACCTTAGCCTACTAGAAAGGGACTTTGCCTTAAACAGTGTTCATTCAGTTAATTGAATTGTTAACAATGTTAACTTGAGGGATTTGGCGCATTTTTTTTTTTTAATCTCATCTTTGTAAAATCAACTATATGAGATTTCTGGTTGTAAGACCTCATGTTAGACATCAGACGGAGACTCACCATAAGTGGAGAAAACATAGACACAAAAAGAAATGACACAAAGTGGCATTTGTTAAATGCCAGTGAATTAACACCTATGTACTCTTAGGAGTGTAAAGACAGGATTCATCAGTAAATGTGTGGGCAGTTCACAGAGGCCTCAGAAAGTCACACACGTTTGAGTCTTGAAGGATGGTAGGACTTAAAAACAAGAATCTACTCAGTGGCTAAGTAGGAGAAATAAATACCTGGTGTTCTGCTCCCATAAATATTATTGTTATTTACTGGGCGGCTGCACAGAAAGGAATGCCTCATCTTTCTCCGGGGAACTGCTGGTAGTTTCGAACTTCAGACCTTGAGGTGGGCAGCCCAACTCGTAACCACTACGCTACCAAAGTCAAGGAAACATTATGGGAAAATTTTATGGCATATGAGTTGCTATGCGTCGAAATCAACTCAAAAGCATATAACAATTTCTTATACAAGAAAAATTTGATTTAAAAAGTCCAGAAATGAAAGTATAACAAAGCTCTTTAGAAAGCAATAAATCAATTTGACTTGCATGAAAGGTAAAAAAGACAGAGGGAAAAAAAATTTAGAACTTGGCGGTTCCTTAACAATGGTTAGAGTAGTCAGAGGACAGATAAGGGAAGCATGTAAACAGTTGATTTGTTTCAAACTGTAGCTTAACACGACCAAGGAGTCAATTCAAGCTCTGAATAGTTGGGTTAGTACTTTTTGTAACAACTTTGCCCTTTATCATTGGTTCTGTGTTTTTGAAAAAGTGATAGAATTTAACTTTTAGGGGGAGATAAAGCAAGTATTCAATCTTTCAAATTATTGCTGTTGAGAACTTACTGTGTTTACCAAGCAGTGCCCCAGTCCCAAGTATGAGTAACACAGAAGTCACTGTCCCTGTTGTCATGGAACCTAGCAGGGTGTAGGACAATGAGTTGCTCTATATATGCCCTTTGTGATCCTGGATTCACAATTCTGCTAAAATGATTTGCTACACCATCATCTTGCAAAGAGATTGATGGGTCTGCAATGCAAATAAGGTGTGTATTTACGTCTAGACTAGGCCTAGGGCTTCGTTGATTGTTAGTGTTATAATTAGGACTGCGGTTAGGATCAGGTTTAGGGTTAGGGGTTGGGCTAGGACTAAGAGGAAGGTTTGGTCTAATTTTAGGTTACAGTTAAATTTCTTTATTTTACTTGTTCTTGAAATCTACTTGATTTCCTGTTCGTTTGAAAATTTGTAATTTTATTAATCCTTTTTACTTTGTAGAAGTTTTTGTTGTAGCAAACTGGTATTAATGGTTCCCTGCTCTGGTAGTGTAGTGGTTACAAATTGGGCTGCTAATCTCACAGTCAGCAGTTCGAAACAACCATCTGTTCCTTGCAAGAAAGATGAGGTTTTCTGCTCCCATAAAGATTTATAGCCTCGGAAACCCTGTAGAAGGTCGCTATGAGTTGGAATCGACTCCATGACACATAACAACAACAACAACCATTATTAGTGGAAACCTGATGTGGCACTGTAGGTTAATGCACTAGACTGCAAAGCCATTTGAACTGCAAGGTTGGCGGTTCAAGCTCATCGGCTGCTCTTGGAAACCCTATACAGGGTCACTATGGGTTGGAACCGACTCGATGGCACTTCACAACAACAATAACAATCATTATTAGTTATGGTGTTGGAGGAGAATATTGAAAGTGCCATGGGCTGCCAAAAGAACCAACAGATCTGTGTTGGAAGAAGTGCAGCCAGAGTGTTCCTTGGAGGCCAAGATGGCCAAACTTTGTCTCTCATACTTTGGACATATTGTCAGGAAGGACCAGTCACTGGTGAAGGATATCATGTTTGGTAAGGTGGAGGGTCAGAGAAAAAGAGGAAGACCCCCAACGAGATGGATTGGCAAAGTAGCAGCATCGATGGACTCAAGCGTGGCAACAATAGTGAGGTTGGTCCAGAATCAGGCAGTGTTTCTTTCTGTTGTGCATAGGGTCACTATGAATCGATGCCGACTCAATGGCACCTAACAACAACAAGATTTTTGTGGCACTGTGGGCTAATGCATCAGACTGCAAAGTCGATTGAACTGCAGGGTCAGTGGTTCGAGCTCACCAAGCTACTCCTTGGAAATCCTATACCGGGTTGCTGTGGGTAGCAATCGACTCAACAGCACTTACCAACAACATTTTCAGTTTTGTAGGTTTGTTTTACTTTGGATATTTCTGTATCATGTATGTTAATCTCAGATTGTTGGCTACTGTTGTTAGTTCTCTATCCAAAGAATGCCTTTTAGAATTTTTTTTAAGGCTCTTCTGATTTTTACGAGTTCTTTTCAATTTCTGTTTATCTGAAAATGTCATAATTTCACTCCTGAAGAAAAGTTTTGCTAGGTATATGATTCTGGATTTGCAATTTTGTTCTTTCAGAGCTTTATATGTATCATTTCATTGTTTTCTTTCCTATATGATTTCTGCTGATAAAGTAGATCTTAGTCTTATTGATTCTTCTTAGTAGGTAACCTTTCATTTTTCTCAAGCTATTCTCAGTATTCTTTCCTTGTCTTTGGTTTTAGAAAGTTTGGTTGTAATATATCTTGTTGTTAAGTGCCATCTAGTCAGTTCTGACTCATAATGACCCTGTATAGGGTTTCTGAGGAGCAGCTGGTGAGCTTGAGCCACCAACCTTGTAGTTTAAATCGACCCTGCTGTCCACACATTAACCTGCAGCGCCACAATATATCTTAATGATTTGCTTTTGAGGTCTATTTTGTTTGGAGTTTGTTCAACTTTATAAATGCTTATCTTCTCCTTCATGATGTTAGGGAAGTTTTCTTCTAATAATTCTTTGACAATTTTCTGTGTTTGTTTTGTTTTTCTTCTTTCTGTTCTGGAATTCCAATCACACGTAAATTATTCCTCTTGATGGTGCCTCACATAATTCTTAGGGTTTTTTTGGATTTTTTTTGTTCTATTTTCTGATTTAATTCTTCTTTTTTGCCCATTCAATATATTTTTATTTCTTAGTATTTATCTCCTGTACTTCTATTAGTTATTTATGTGTGGCTTCTAATTTTTCATTTGTCCGTTTGTTCTTGTAGTGTTTTCCTGAATTTATCTAAAGTTTTATGTAAATTTTCATTGATTTCATCTGTATGTTTTGTGATCATTCTTTCAATCCATTAAAGGTACCTTATTGAGTCGTTCCAATACCATTTCTGGTATGATATTTTCTGACTCTGTACTTTGTCACTTATTTGTGGTGTCATTGTATTTATAGTTAATTGGTGGTTGCATGTTGATTGGGTTCTTAGGCACTCATATCCTGTCTCCTAGTGGACAGGATAGAGATTGGAAGTTTATTCACAGTTTTCTTCACAATTTGTGTCATGTAGTTCAGGGCTGGTTTGTCTGATATTGGCTGCTGATTACTGTAGGTGGTACAAGAGGAGGTTGTGGCACTTGACTGGTGGATGGAACCACAGGAGGTACTGATACGGATGGGCCATTTGGGCAAAATTACTGTCTCCTGAAAACAAGCAACAGCAATAAAAGATCTAATGAGGTGAAATTCACATGTATCCAGACACAGGGGAAGGGCTGGGAGTTGGGGAGCAGGGGAATATACCCAGCACCCAACCTCAGGCAGAGCAGAGGCTGTGCAGGTGTGTAGGGTATAACCAGGTATATGAGGGCAGGGATTGGCCAGGCACCCAGATAAAAAGAGGGTGCAGGGAACAAGGAAGAACCACAACCCCCTCACCACCAACCTCCAGTATGCATCCTGGCCTCCTGGACACTTTGTTGATCTCGAGACACCTGAAAAAACTCAAAATGGCCATGCTGCACCAAGTCAACCAGTAGCAGTCCCTGTCTGTCTCCTTTCACCCCTACTCTTGGTCATCTTCCTTACCCAGTCGGTCCATAATCCACCTCTGTGTCCTGGCCTCTGAGGCGCAGTGTTCCAGGATCACCATCTGTATTTGTTTCACTTGGTCTCCCAAATCCTTGTTGCAGAGGGTCTGCTCAGTGGGTCTGCTTACTCTATCATCTTGCCCTGGAAGTTCACTAGCAAAACTTCTAAAGTTGGTGTTTGCTGGATAGGTTCCCTTTATTAGTCTGAATTGACTCAACTGCAAGGGTTTTGGTTTGATTTGCCATGCTAGATAATCATGATCAAATTCTTACTATTTAATTTCCCTTTTTATATAGTTCCTCTATATAAATGTAACACTCCTGTTACTGTGTATTATTGCAGAAAGGCCCTAAAATAAGTAAATTCCAGTTTTCATCTCAAGGACACGTGGTAACATATTTGTAAGCCTTTCCTTAAGGTAGGTTGTTCTTGAAGATGGTTCAGCTCACCCAGTGTAGGTTGCTAAAATATAAAGACAACATTTTTGTTATTGTGAATAACAGTTCAGTAAATGGCCTTGGGAAATTGACAGTTTTGATTAAAGTAAAATGAGATTCACTGTTGTTAGTTGCTGTCAAGTCACTTCCCCCTCACAATAACCCTGTCTACCACAGAACAAAACACTGTCCAGTCCTGCATCATCCTCACAATAGTTTCTACATTTGGCCCCAATATTGCAATCCATCTTGTTGGAGGTTCTTCCTTTTTTCTCTAACCCTCTACTTTACCAAGCATGATGATGTCTTTTTTCAGGGACTGGTTTCTCCTGATGACATCTCCAAAGTATGTGGGACAAAGTCTCACCATCTTCTAAGGACCATTCTAGCTATACTTTTTCTAAGACACATTTACTTGTTCTTCTTTTTAGTCCATAGTACTTTCAAATTCTTCATCAACACCATAATTCAAATGCATCAATTCTTCTTTAGTCTTCCTTGTTCATTAACCAACTTTCACATGCATATGGGGAACTTGGAAATACCATGGCTTGGGTCAGGCTCACCTGAGTCCTCAAAGTGATATCTTTTCTCTTTAACACTGACTGCTGCTTCCATGAGCATTGATTGTGGATGCAAGCAAAATCAAACTGTTGAGACAGTCAATATTTTCTCCATTTATCATGATGTTTATTGGTTCAGTTGTGATGATTTTTGTTTTTGTTTTTTTTTACATTGAGTTGTAATTCATACTGGTCTATAGTCTTAAATCTTCATTGGTGGTGGTGGTGGTAGTGTGCCTTGGAGTCGGTTCCAACTCACAGTGACCCTGTATAGGGTTTCTGAGGCTGTAAATCTTTACAGGAGCAGATAGCCTCATCTTTCTCCCATAGAACGGCTGGTACTTTCCAACTGCTGACCTTGAGGTTAGCAGACTGACTTATAACCACTATGCTACCAGAGCTCCTTAGATTTTCATTAGTAAGTACTATTAAGTCCTCTTTGCTTTCAGAGTTGTGTCATTTTCATATTACGAGTTGTTAGTAAGCCTTCCATATTCTTCTTCATATACTCCAACTTCTCAGATTATTTGTTCAGAATAAGTATGGTAAAAAGATACAATTATGATGCACTCCCTTCTCTGTTTTAAACTATACAGTATCCCCTTGTTCTGTCTGAACAGTTGATTATTGGTCTAAGTACAGGTTGTGCATGAGCACAATTAAGTATTCTGGAATTCCCATTCTTCACGATGTTATCTATAATTTGTTACGATCCAGACAGTCAAATGCCTTTGCATAGTCAATAAAGCACAAGTAAACATCTTTCTGTTTAGCCAAGACCCATCTGACATCAGCAATGATATCCCTCACTCCACATCCTCTTCTGAATCTGGCTTGAATTTTTGGCAGCTCCCTGTTGATATACTGCTGCAACTGTTTTTAAATTACCTCCAGCAAAATTTTACTTTCATTTTATATTAATCATATAGTTTGATTATTTCCACATTCTGCTGGGTCACCTTTCTTTGGGCACAAATATGGATCTCTTCTATTCGGTTGGCTAGGTAGCTGTCTTCCAAATTTCTTGGCATAGACTAGTGAATGCTTCCAGTGCTGCATCAATTTGTTGAAACATTTATATTGGTATTATGTCAATTCCAGGAGCACTGTTTTTCACTAATGCCTTAGTGCAGCTGGACTTCTTCCTTCAATGCCATCCATTCTTGATTATGTGCTACCTCTGAAATGTTGAAACTTCTAACAATTCTTTTTGGCAGACTGACTCCATGTGTCCCTTCCATCTCTTCTTGATGCATCATTCAGTATTTGTCCACAGAATCTGTCAGTATTTTGTATCCCAAGATTTGTATTTTTTATTCAGCTCTTTCATCTTGAGAAGTGCTCAGCATGTTCTTCCCTTTTGGTTATCTAACTCAGGTCTTTGCACATTTCATTAAAATACTTTGTCTTCTCATGCTGCCCTTTGAACTTTTCTGTTCAGCTCTTTTACTTTATAATTTCTTCTATTTGCTTTAGCTAATCGATATTCAAGAGCAGGTTTCAGTCTCTTCTGACAGCTACTTTCATCTCTTCTTTCTTTCTTGACTTTAAATGATCTTTTGCTTTCTTCTTGTGTAATGTTCTTGATGTCATCCCATAACTCTTCTGGTCCTCAGTCATTAGTGTTCAGGGTATCAAATCTGTTCTTAAGATGGTTTCTAAATCCAGGTGGAATATACTCAAGGTCATATTTTGGCTCTTGTGGACTTGTTTTAATTTTCTTTAACTTCTGCTTGAACTTGCATAAGAGCAATTAATGGTCTGTTCCACAGCCGGCCCCTGGCCTTTTTTTGGCTGATGATACTGAGTTTCTCCATGGTCTTTTCCCACAAGTGTGTATTCCATCTGGCAAGGTTCACATGTATAGTTGCTGTTTATGTTATTGAAAAAAGGTATTTGAAATTTTTTAATTCTGCCATATGATCTCTGGTATCATTTCTATAACCAAGGCTGTATTTTCCAACTACCAATTCTTCCTTTGTTTCCAATTTTGAATTCCAATCACTAGTAATTATCAATGCATCTTGGTTTCATGTTTAATCAATTTCAGACTGAACAAGTTGATAGAATTCTTCAATCTTTCATCATTGGCTTTGGTGGTTGGTGTGTAAATTTGAATAATAGTTGTACTAACTGGTCTTCCTTTTGTTGTTAAGTGGAGTCCATTCCGACTTATAGTGATCTGAAAGAGTATCTGGTGGGTTTGAACTGCTGACCTGGTGGTTAGCAGTCCAGTCTTTACCCTATAATGCCACACCAAGAAGTCATAAAAGGTACTAGAAAGAAGTATTTTAATCTGTTAAGAACTATCTCTGGGTGATAGAGTTAAAAGTAATTCCTCCTCCTAGGAACATCAAGAAAGAACAGCCACAGCAGAGTGTGAGATTCCTGCACGCAAAAGCAGCAATAGCAAAGGCAGTGGTGTGGAGAGACTGAGCAACAGACTTCCTGATCCATGAAAGGAGGAAAGCCAATTGCCTTTGGGCAGGAAGCTGGTTTGCAGTCGTGTGTTGTGCCCTCTGGACACTTATCAGCAGAGCTAAAGGAAATTGTAGCATTTACCCTAGCAGAGCAAAGGCCAAGGACCCACATAAAACATTTGTCCTTCAGCTCACTAATGCCTAGGACAGCATTCCATTTCATTTGTAATGACTTCTAATTTTCTTAGATTCATGTTTTATACATTCCACATCCTGATTATTAATGGATATTTGCAGCTGTTTCTCTTTTTTAGGAGCCCTCATAGCATTATATACATTAGGCTGCTAACCACAAGGTCAGCAGTTCAAATACACAAGCCACTCCATGGGAGAAAGATGAGGATTTCTGCTCTAGTAAAGATTTACAGCCTCAGGAACCCTATACAGGGTGGCTATGAGCCAGAACCCACTTGAGAGCACAAAACAGCAGCAGCAGTAGCAAATGAATGTCCCAGAAGCTTTGTTCCATCCACATCATTAAGATTAATTTCTTTACAGTGTGTCCTTTTATTTTTGTTTTGTTGTTACGTGCCATTGATTCAGTACCAACTCGTTGTTGTTGTTGTCGTTAGGTGTCATGGAGTCGATACCAACTCAAGTGACCCTATGCACAACAGAATGAAACACTGCCCAATCCTGGGCCAACCTCACAATTGTTGCCCATTGATGCTGCCACTTTGCCAATCCATCGCATTGGGGGTCTTCCTCTTTTTCTCTGACTCTCCACCTTGTTGTTCTTGTTAGGTGCTATCGAGTTTGTGCTGACTCATAGTGACCTTATGCATAGCAGAACGAAACACTGCCCGATCCTGGGCCAACCTCACCATTGTTGCCAAGCTTGAGCCCATTAATGCTGCCACTTTGCCAATCCATTTTTTAAGACTGTGTTAAACTAAGGTCCAATTCTTTGGCCACAGACTCTGGTTTCCACAGGGGTGATACAGGCTGAACTGGTTTAATGATTTCTACCACAGAGAGTTTTAAGGGAGGACCAATGACAAATGAGGCTACCTTTTGGAGGAATATAAAAACTCCCACACACCCCAGCTAAACCTGAGACTTGTGATCATATCTTGTTTGAAACTTGCTTAGCCACTGAACTGACAGACATAGTAAAGTTGAACAGTATCTCCATTCCTTGATGTGGAAGGTTATTAGATTTTTCCACAGGTGAAGTGGTTCCTTAAGAAGATGGTAAGAGTGTTAAAACAGTTTTGCAGTCATTTATAAGATTACCACTATCTGAGCCTGACAGTAAAAGGCCATAGAATCTACTGGTGGAATGTGCCAAGTTAAACAGAAGTTGAGCTTTAGATTTCCCCTGCCCAACTTCCCACTAAGACCATGCCATAGGACCATTTGAAGAACTAGCATTTGGTTACCTGCCACATGAAGGGAGTAGGTGGCCAAATGATATCACACCAAGAAACCAGGAAACCAATAGAAAGGATACAGAAATGTGTAGTGCCATAAATTACTAAGGTCTTTACAGTCGTAGCCTTTAAAACCAGGGATGATGAAAATGAAGAATTCTACTAACTTCTTCAGTCTTATATTGATCACACATGCAATTAAGATGCAGTGATAATTATGGGTGATTGGAATGTGAAAGTTAAAAACAAAGAGGAAGGATCCTTAGCTGGAAAATATGGCCTTGGTGAGAGAAATGATGTTGGACATCACAAGATAGCATTTTGCATGACCAATGACTTATTCATTACAAATACCTTTTTTCATACTTGTGGACCTCACCAGATTGACTACACAGGAATCAAATTGACTACATCTGTGAGAAGAGACAGTGGAGAAGCTCAATATCATTAGCCCCAGGCCAACTGTGGAACAGAATACCAATTGTTCATATGCAAGTTCAGGCTGAAGGTGAAGAAAATTAAAACAAGTCCACAAGAGCCAAAATATGACCTTCGACATATTGAATCTGATATTAGAGACTGTCTCAAGAACAAATTTGATTAGACACAAATGAACAAAGTCAGAGGAGTTGTAGGATGACATTAAGAACATCATACATGAAGAAAGCAAAAAGTCATGTGAAGGACAGGAAAAAAAGAAAACCACAAATATGAATATCAGAAGAGACTTTGAAACTTGCTCTTGAGCACAGAAAAGCTAAAGCGACTGAAAGAAGTGATGAAGTAAAACAGCTAAACAGAAAATTTCAAATGGCAACTCAAGAAGACAAAGTCAAGAATTATAATGAAATGTGCAAAAACCTAGAGTTAGAAAGCCAAAAGAGAAGAACACACTCAACATTTCTCAAGGGGAAAGACCTAAAGAAAAATTCAAGCCTCGGGTTTCAATATTGAAGGATTCTATAGGCAAAATATTGAATGATCCTGAAAACATCAAAATACGATGCAAGGTTGAGGGGGCCAGAAATATCACCATAGAAAGCTTGTAAGTCCATCTTCTGCTGTAACTGATTGGAATACCTAAAATGGGGCTACAACATGCCCAGTGAAGGCAGCTTCCTGTGGAACCTCTGCATTACATAAGACCATAGGTAGAATCCCGAATAGCATCCAGAATCTTCAGAGGTGGGAAATTTCCACTTGAAAGAACAAGCAGACCAGCCTGGAGCAGCTAGAAGAACAGAAGATACTTCTTGAAAAAAGACGAACAGGAAAA
>NW_006408551.1:20676383-20677860 GCF_000296735.1 Chrysochloris asiatica | reverse complement strand
GCTGGAGACTTTAGACCCAGAGAGGGAGAGGGGCTGTGTGCTGATGACCAGGGATAGGCTTGCAGAGTATACCCTTTGGTTGGTTGATGCATGGAGGGGATTGTAACCATGGCTATGAAATGATATACGATAGGCTGAATGTAAAACTAATGGTCTCCCATGTAAACTATCACATAATTCACAATAAGACATTTAAATATATATGATGCAAGGAATACACAATCATTGTACCAAAAAGACTAGGCCAATGTTCAAATATTTTCAAGAGGTACTATATGATCAAGAACCAATGGTATTGAAGGAAGAAGTCCAAGCTGTACTGAAGTCACTGGCAAAAAAAAAAGCAAGAATTGACAGAATACCAATTGAAATGTTCCAACAAACTGGTGCCGCACTGGAGGCACTCATTCATCTATGCCAAGAAATTTGGAAGACAGCTACCTGGCCAACTGATTGGAAAAGATCCATAGTTGTACCTATTCCAAAGAAAGGTGATACAATGGAATGCTGAAATGATCAAACAATATCAGTAATGTCACATGCAAGGAAAACTTTGTCAAAGACAGTTTTTAAATGGTTGCAATAGTATACTGACAGGGAGTCACCAGATACTCAAACTGGATTCAGAAGAAGACATGGAATGAGGAATATCATTGCTGACATCAGATGCATCTTGCCTGGAAGCAGAGAACACCAGAAAGATATTTGGTTGTTGTTTATTGAATTTAGATAACATCTCAAGAACAGATTTGATGCAGTATACACTAATGACCAAAGACATCAAGATCATACACAAAGAAAGTAAAAGATCACTAAAAAGCCAAGAAAGAAAGCAAAGACCAAAATGAATGTCAAAAGGGACTCTGAAACTTGCTCCTAGCCACGTTGTTGGTATTAAGTGCCGTTCAGTTGGCTCTGAGCAATAACAACTCTGTATAGGGTTTCTGAGGAGCCACTGGTGAGCTTGAACTACCAACCTTAATGTTCAAACCAACTTTGCAGTCCAGCACATTAACCAACAGTGCCACACCAGCCCTCAGAGAAACAAAAGCGACTGGAAGAAATGAGGAAGCTAAACAGAAAATTTGAAAGGCAGCTTGAGAAGACAAAGTCAAGTATTATAAAGTATGCAAATACCTAAAGTTAGCAAACCAAAAGAAAAGAAGATGCTCAACATTTCTCAATCTGAAAGAATTGAAGAAAAATTCAATTCTCGATTTGCAATATTAAAGGATTCAACTCATAGTGACCCTATGCACAACAGAATGAAACACTGCGTGGTCCTGGGCCAACCTCACAATTGTTGCCATGCTTGAGCCCATTAATGCCACTTTGCCAGTCCATGTCACTGGGGGTCTTTCTCTTTTTCCCTGAGCCCCCCCCCATCTTACCAAACATAATATCCTTCTCCAGCAACTGGTCCCTCCTGACAATATGTCCAAAGTATGAGACACAAAGTTTGGCCATCCTGGCCTCC
>NW_006408551.1:20669872-20672077 GCF_000296735.1 Chrysochloris asiatica | reverse complement strand
TACATGAAGACAGCAAAAAGTCATTAAGAAGACAAGAAAGAAGGAAAAGGTCAAAATGGATGTCAGAAGAGACACTGAAACTTGCTCTCTACCTTAGAGATGCTAAACCAAGTGGAAGAAATGAGGAAGTACAAGAGCTGAACAGTAAATTTCAAAGGTCGGCTTGAGAAGATAAAGCCAAATATTACAACAAAATGTGCAAAGATCTGGAATAAGAAAACCACAAAGGAAGAACACACTCAGCATTTCTCAAGTTGGGGGAACTGAAGAAAAATTCAAGCCTTGACTTTCATTACTGAAAGATTCTCTGGACAAATTATTGAATGATGCAGAAAGCATCAAAAGAAGATGGAAGGAATACACAGAGTCACTGTACCAGAAGGAAATGGTTCATGTTCAGCCATTTCAAGATGTAACATATGATCAAGAGCCAATGATACTGAAGGAGGAAGTCTAAGGTGCATTGAAGGAATTGGCAAACAATAAGGGACCAGGAATTGATGGAATAAAAATTGAAATCTTTCAAGAAAGTGAGGTGGCACTGGAGGCACTCACTCATCTCTGCCAAGAAATGTGGAAGACGACTCTCTGGCCGACTGATTAGAAGAGATCCGTATTTGTGCCCATTCCAAAGAGAGGTGACCCAATGGAATGTGGAAATCATCGGACAATCTCTTTGATATCCCATACGAGTAAGGTTTTACTAAAGGTAATACAGATACGGCTGCAAGCATACATTGACAGAGAACTTCCAGAGGTTCAAGCCGGATTCTGGTAGCTTAGTAGTTATTAATCGGGCTGCTAACCTCAAGGTCAGCAGTTCGAAACTACCAGCAGTTCCACAGGAGAAGGATGAGGCTTTCTGCTCCCATATAGATTTGCAGCCTCGGAAACCCTGTGCAGGGTCACTGTGAGTCAGAACCGGCTGCATGGTACTTAACAACAACAACAACAAGGAAGGGGAAAGGCCATCTCTAGTCCAACAAGAATAGTAACACTGAAAAGAACAGCCTGGAGACAAAAAGCTTTCAAGACCTGAAACCCTAATAAAAGCAGTTGGCCACAAGCACACAACCCATGAAGAAAGCACTCCATTTCCAATAAGCCTGTGTCCCTTTACTAAAAATTGATAAATATTCCACATACCACTCCTCCTAATCAATACGTATCAGCCCACTCTTAAGAGGAAAAGACTCCATACCTTTATAAGCCCCAGTGCACCCCAATCCCAAAGGGTCTTCTCCACTTGGGAGACAGACCTGCTTCTCACTTTGAAGGATACTTTCACTTTGACTTACTCTATGCCCTGAATTCTACCAAGTCTACTGAGAAGCGGCGACTTGGTGGGATTAATTCTTTAGACCCCCGAGAGCAAGAGGGACCAGGGAAAACCATCACAATCTGGCAGCAGCAGTATAGCAAGGCAGCCTCTCAGACTCTTGTCAAGGTCACTTTGAGCAAGAGCTCCCTGGACAAGGGATCTGCTGCTCACCAGTAACTACTTTTCCCTTAGGGAGCATCCCTCTTCACCTTCACCGGTCACTTTACTTGAGTACAATGAGTCCACTCCTTTTCCACTGTCTGAACAGCTGTCTCACTTGTCAATTACACCTGGTAAGGGCCTTCCCATTCCAGTTGGAATCTGTTCTCTTTTCAGGTCTAGATCAGCACCAAGTCTCCCGGTCGGAAGTGATCAACGGTGAATTCAAAGGAATGGGTTTGTACCAAGAATCCTTTTAACCTGAAGGTTAGCAAAGCAGAAAGCAGGAATCCCAGGTAGGGGAGCCTATGGCAGGACACCCCTTTAGCACTGAACGCCATTTGAAACTTCAGTTTCAAAAATTGAGAGGATTAAAAAGATATTCAGGGATAACATATTCTACTACACTTTGTCCGTTTCCTTAAACGAAAAGAAACATAATTGGCTCTATCATCTTAATGCATGAATATAGTACTTCACTTAAAAGCTTCTCAAACAGGAATGTCAATTAAACATACTTTAACATTATAACTTTGCCAAATGAACTGAAACTCTCAATACTCACATCGACAGCACAATATCCTTTTTCTCCTCATAATAAGATGAAATGCAAACATACGGGGTGGCCCACATTTTAACAAAAAAAAAATATCGGTACACCCAATATCTTTTAAAACAGTATTATGTTCTCAGTCATGAAACAGTAATACAAAAAAAAAAAAAAA
>NW_006408551.1:20657658-20669772 GCF_000296735.1 Chrysochloris asiatica | reverse complement strand
GCAATGTTGTCCATAGCTTGTCATGATCCACACAATTGAAAGCCTTTGCATAGTCAATAAAGCACAGTTAAACATCTTCTGGTATTCTCTGCTTTCAGCCAAGATCCATCGGACATCACTACTCATCTGTCAGTTTGTTATACTTCGTGGCTTGTGAGTTGCTGTGATTCTGGAAGCGATGCCACACGTATTTAAAAAATACCAGCAGGGTTACCCATGGTGGACAGGTTTCAAATGAGCTTTCAGACGAAGACATACTAGGAAGAAGGAGAAACAAACTACTTCCAAATATTTAGTCGCTGAAAACCTTAAGAATAGCAAACAGTGTCAGAAAAGGACATAATGCTTCGTAAAGTGGAGAACCAATAAAAAAGAGGAAGAACCCAACAAGATGAATTTGCACATTGGCAGCAGTAATGGGCTCAAGCACAACAATGATTGTGAAGATGGCACAGGACCAGGCAGTGTTCAATTCTCTTGTTCATAGGGTCACTATAAGTCGGAACCAATTCGATGGTACCTAACAAAATGGGCAAATTATTGAATGATGCAGAAAGAAGATAGAAGGAATGCACAGAGTTACCGTACCAAAAAGAATTGATCAATGTTCATCCATTTCAGGCGGTAGCATACAATCAAGAACTGATGGTACTGAAGGAAGATATCCTAGCTGCACTGAAGGTATTAACCAAAAACAAGGCTCCAAGAATTGATGGAAATCAATTGAAGTATTTCATCAAACTGATGCAGCACTGGAGGTGCTCACTCCTCTAAGTGAGAAAATTTGGAAGACAACTACCTGGCCAACCGACTGGAAGAGATCCATATTTGTACCCATTCTAAAGAAAGGTAACCTAATGGAATATAGAAATCATCCAACAATATCATCAGGGTCGGAGGAAGATGCATTAACAACCTGTGATTTGCAGGTGATATAACCTTGTTTGCTGGATGCAAAAAAGGACTTAAATGTTTAATGATGATCAAAGACTACAGCCTTCAGTTATGGATTGCACCCCAACGTAAAAGAAGCAGAAATCCTGATAAAGAAAGGTGACCCAACAGAATGCAGAAATAATCAAAAAATATCATATCACATGCAAGTAAAATTTTGCTGAAGACCATTCAAAACTGGTTGCAGTAGTACATTGACAGGGAAATGCCAGAAATTCAAGCTGAATTCAGAAGAGGGTTTTTTTGTTTTTGTTTTTTTCTAATGTGGCTAGGTGTAGAACAGATAGTCAACCCTCTGTTAGATCACCCAGTTCAGGTCACCATGAAGTTTGGTGTTCTACAAATGTCAGGATATTCTTTGTTTCTTTATTGTGAGTCAATACTATCATTTTCATAGCTTATGCCAGTCAAACAGTCCCCCAGAAACTATAATAAACAAAAAGAGAGGCCACAGAAGCATTAATGGCCCCTGTTGTAGTACACTATCAACTCAGGATAGCTCAGAAGAGCAACCATTGGCTGAGAATCTTGGTAGCATAGTACCCTTACTCCCATTGGCTTGCACAAACAGTACAGCTGCCTTACCAGCTGTAATTGGCTATGGCCATAGGTGTCATTGAAAACATGAGAAAAATGTATCTATAAAAACAGTATTGTCATGGGCTGTCATATAAGTAGTGGGGTTGTGCATTTGACTCCCTACAGCTCAGACATGCAGATAAAAAGCACTTTCATGTTGCCTACAATTATTCTTGAGCCTGCACCTGCTGCTTAATAGGAAAACTAATTAACTATGCCATCTTTAAAACCTGACCAGATCTGATAATACAATCAGTTAGGCAGTGTCCAGTTTCTGAAGTGCTCAGTCCTCTTAGATTTCCCTCATCTGCTGTTTTTCTCCCTAAGTAGGTATCCTAGTGGTGGGAGTCTGGCAGGGAGGAGAAATCCCTCCTGACTTTGTCACATACCTACTTTCCAGCTGATGGGACCCTATCCACTTGTTTACTCCATTCCCTGCTAGCCTTTGATGATGTTACCTACAGGTTAAAGCCCTTCTCCAACTAAAGAAGTCTGATCCTGTTTTTATTGCTCTGTGAGTCTTTTGTCCTTAGCACCTGCTCACTGCTTAGATTCGGGGGCTCCCTTTTCATTTCTCCAGAGAAAAATGTGTCACTCTGCTTCCATACAGGTTTACGGCCTTGGAAGCTCTATAGGGCACTTCTACTATGTCCTATGGAATCACTGAGTTAGAATCGACTTTATGGCAGTGGCAATGGGTTTTCTTTCTGTTTTCTTTGCCAGAAAATACAGATTTCTTGACTTCCAGTTGGACTCTATGTTGCTGTTGTTGTTGTTAAGTGCCGTCGAGTCGGTTCCGACCCATAGCGACCCTGTACAAGGTTTCCGAGGGTGTAAATCTTTACGGGAGTAGAAAGTCTCATCTTTCTCCCGCGGAGCGGCTGGTAGTTTCGAACCGCTGACCTTAAGGTTTGCAGCCCGATTGGTAACCACTACGCTAGTTAGTTGCCCTCAAGTGGGCTGAGACTCACGACAACCTTCAGTGTAACAGAAAGACATGGTGTCCAGTCCTGTGCCATCTTCACGATCATTGGTATGTTTGAGCTCACTGTTTCGACCATGGTACAGAACGCTCACTGACAGTTTCGTTTGTTTTTGCTGGCCCTCTGCTTTACCAAATGTGGCATTTTTTATTTGATATTTTATGCAGCATTTCTTTATGTATAAGAGAGTTTACATTTCTCCTACATAAGTTATTTACCAGAAAACAGACTCAATTTTTACAAATAAAATTTAATTAAACAAGTAATGCATATATTTTTCATGTTTAGAGAAAGGGGGATCATTATAGATAAGGCCAAAGTCCCCTTCAAGCTCTACCAAGTCATTGTCCCTGATCATACCCAAACAGCCTGACTTATCCAGTAGGCTTGTTTCCTCAGTTCTTTCGTACATTTTATGTCCCTTAGAAGATACGCCATTTCATTCTTTACTAATTTTAAAACTGTGTTATATGAAAATGTATCATAGTGATATATCTGTAATTTGCTTTTTACCCAATAGGGTGTGTGTGTGTGGGGGGGGTACTCTCCAGATTAGCACAGACCTACCCCACTCTTTTTAACTGCTTTATAGTACTACATATATTGTATTATGCTACAACACTTATTATTCATATATATATTTTTTACTTTCTTGGTGTTTCCAGTTTTTCCTTATGAGGAACTTTGCTATGAACATGCCTGAACATGTTTTCTTATGCTTAAGTGTTCCTCAAAGAAAGAGACTAAGATCTAGAATTGTTGAGTCATAGCACATATGGTTTTGTTTGAGTCAATATTGCCCAAGTGCCCTTCAAAATGACAGTACCAATTTTATACACTCACTTGTAGTATATATGTGCCTCTGTTTTCCCACACTTTTATCAACCCATTCTATTAAAATGTTTAATTTTTGTCAATATGATTAGAAATTATTTCAATGTTCTAAATTTAATATTTTTTTCTTGATAATGGGTGAGGTTTAGATTATATTTTTATGTTCATTGGCTAACTGTATTTCCTTTTCTATAAATAACCTATACTGTTATTTTCCAATCTTCCTATTAGCTTATTTGTGTGTGTGTGGGGGGGGGGGTTGTTTGTTTGTTTCCTTTTTCTATGAGCATTTTATAAATCTAAATGCTAATCCTTTATGTATTATATATGTGGCAAATATTTTCTCCTAATCTGTTGTCTTTCAACTTTGTTTAAGACACCCTTTGTTGTACACAACTCTAAAGTGCTGTCCAAATTAATTACTCTTGAACAAGTCAAATTTATCAGTGCATTCCTTCCTTTAAGTCATTTGTATTTAGGGTCTAAACCAGAATGATTTACAGTTTCTTAACATCATAAACATATCTCTTGTATATTCTTCTGGTGTATTTATAGTTGTTTTTCCATTTGAGTCTTTAATCCACCAGGAATTTATTTGGGGGAGTGGTGTGAATTAACAAATCTGTTCTGTAAGATTGAATACCCACTCAGTCTGAATACCCATTCCAAAGAAAAGTGAGCCAGCAGAATGGAGAAATTATCAAGCAATATCATTAATACTACACACAAGAAAAGCTGAAGGTAATTTAAAACTGGTTGCAGCAGTACTTTGACAGAAAGCTGCCAGAAATTCAAGCCAGATACAGAATTGGACATGAAATGAGAGATATCATTACTGATGTCAGATGAATCTCAGCTGAAAGCAGAAAATACCAGAAAAATATTTACTTTTTATTGATGTGCAAAGACATTCAATTGTGTGAATCAAAACAAACTATGAATAACATTGCAAAGAATGGGAATTCCAGAACATTGTATTGTGCTCATGCGGAACTTGTACTTAGACCAAACAGAACAAGGGAATACGCCATGATTTAAAATCAGGAAATGTGTGCATCAGGGTTGTATTCTTTCACCACACTTCTTCAATCTGTATACTGAGCAAGTAATTAGGGAAACTGGACCATATAAAGAAGAATGAGGAGTATATGTGGAAGCCTTACTAACAACCTGCAATATGTAGAGTTAAAATCAAAGAGGACTTAAGTCACTTATTGACGAAGACCTAAAAAGTCAGTCTTCAGTATGGATGTAAACTCAACGTAAAGAAAACAAAAATCTTCACCACTGGATCAGTAAATAACATCACTATAAATGAGAAAAGATTGAAGTTATCAAAGTCTTCATTTTGTTTGGCATCACTATCAACACTCATGGAAAAAAGAGTCAAGAAATCAAATGACATATTGCATTAGGCAAATCTGTATAAGACCTCTTTAAGGTGTTAAAGAGCAAAGATGTCACTTTGAGAACTAAGGAATGCCTAACCCAAGCCATGGTATTTTCCAATTGCTTCTTATGTATGTGAATATTGAACAGTGAATAAGGAAGATAGAAGAAGAATTGATGCATTTGAATTATGGCATTGGTGAATAATATTGAAAGGTCTACAGGTTGTCAAATGAACAAATAAACCTTTTTTTGGAAAAAGTACAGCCGGATTGCTCCTTAAAAGCAAGGATGGCAAGACCTCATCTCACATACTATGGACTACTACCAGGAGGGACCAGTCCCTGGAAAAGGACATCTTACTTGGTAAAATAGAGAATCAGCGAAAAAGAGGAAGACTCCCAAGGAGATGAATTTATACAGTGGCAGCAGCAGTGGACTCAAACATAGCAAGTGTGAGGATGACCCAGGATCGGACAGTGTTTTCTTCTGTTGTGCACAGGGCTCCAATGAGTGGGCCTAACAACAACAGTGAATCTAACTTTACGTTGATCAAAACAAATGATCAATTTCCCAGTGCCAATGACTGAATAGTTAGTACCTCCCCACTGACAAAAGCATCATCTTTACATAGCATTCTAAAGTGGGTTAGCTTAGCCATCTGCAAGAACAACCCACCTTAAGGAAAGGCTTACAAATAAGCAGCTGAAAGTAGGGAAATACCCTACGAAGCGTCCTTAAAATTGTAATTTATTTATTTAGAACCTATTTGCAATAATGTATAGTAACAAGAATATCACATTTTATAAAAGGAAGCATTAAGTAGTAAGAATTTGATCATAATTGTCTATCATGAGCAAACCAAACCAAACACATTGCTATTGAGTCCATTCAGAGTCACATTGACCCTACAGGACGGAGGTATGCAGGTTGTAAATTTTCCTGGAAGCAGACTGTCACATTTTTCTTCAGGCAAATGAGCCTAATCAATTCGTTAGAAAAATACATAAAATTTTCCAGACCTAATTTAATTCTACATTAGTCTACTCCCTTACATCTTATTAAATATGTTGTTGTTGCTAAGTACCATGGAGTCAGTTCCAACTCAAAGCGACCCTGTATAGGGTTTCCGAGGAGTGGCTGGTGAGCTTGAACTCCCGACCTTACAGTCTAGAGCATTAACCCACAGCACCATACCAGGACTGCCTTATTACATATTATTACATATACCCACTAAAAAACTTTATGCCAATTTATCCAGTTTCACAATAGAGGAAAAGATGAGTATTTTAGGTATACTTCTAGCCTTTCAAATCAAGAAACTAAAATTCCAATATATATAAGTCACTGGACTTAAATTATTTAATTTAAATAGCTCAAGCCATACATGTTTTCTTAATTTCAAATTCTGTAGTTCAATCGCCAGGATTTACTTCCATAGTGCTTGGTACATAAAAGATACTCAATACATTCGTTGAATGAATGCATGGTCAAAACAATATTGCTGTTTTCTTGGGTTAAATTCTTATTTCATTTTTGTACCTCAATAGTATTATTGTTCCCTTTACCGACCTGTCTATTGTTTGGATGAAAATTGAGCCAAAGAGGAGAGTTCAGTTGAAGACCTGAAAGGTAGCTAAGGGTCATAGTCTCATAGGTTCCATCAGTCTTCATCCCACCAGTAAGCCTGGGTGTTTTTTAAGTGATTTCCAATTTTGTTTCACAATTTCCTCCCACTCCATCCAGAGCCTTCTAATGTGATTCCTTACAGACAGTTGGTAGGCGTAGTCAGGCACCATCTATTTCTTCTGGTCTCAGGATTATAAACACTGATGTTCCGGTTCTCTACAATTGGACTAATTGTTTCCATATATATTTGATTTCCCTCACTCTTCTTTTCTCCAGACAGGGAGAGACCAATAATTGCATCTTAGATGGCCACTCATGAGCCTTTAAAACCCCAGTCAACCCTCACCAAAGTAGAATGGAGAACACTGTCTTTGCCGACTCTGGTATGCTAGTTGACCTTGGTGTCTCCTGAGGCTGGTCCTGGCCCCCAGGACCTACGATTCATTCCCTCAAGGTGCTTGGTTATCTCAAAGAAGTTTTCATAACTTTGCTCCCTGTATGTACCACCACAATCATGGATATAGTTGCAGCATAAGTAAATATACATGTAGAAGTATCTTCTGTCAAACCTATATGTATCTGGTGGCTATAATTCCACTCTCCGTCTCACAGCCTGCATGTGTGTATCCATGCATCCACTTGTAGAACACCAATTCTGTAGGATTTTGTATATAACAGTATTTACTTCTTGCCTCTAATTCCTGACAGTCTTTCCCTGCCTCTGTCATTTTTGCTCACCGCCCTCTTACTGTATGATGCCTTCTCTGTTACTCAAGTTAATATATGTCTACTCTCTAATTAATAATTTAAAATGCTATGAATCACAGTCATTTTTACATACAGTGTTGTTGTTGTTCTTGTTGGGTGTCATCTACTTGATCCCAACTCATAGTGATCCCACTGATAGCACAGATGTGCCCCACAGTGTTTTCTAGTCTAATCTTTATGGGAGCAAATTGCTAGGTCTTTCTGCTGTGGTTTGAACTGCCAACCTTTTGATTGCTGTTGTTAAGTGCCATCAAGTTTATTCTGACCCATAGCGACCCTGTATAGGGTTTCCAAGGAGCAGCTGGTAAACTAGAACCACTGAGCCACCGACCTTGCAGTTCAAATGACTTTGCAGTCTGATGCATTAACCCACAGTACCACACCAGGACTCCAACCTTTAGATTAGCAAGCAAGTATTTAACCATGTTGCAGTTAGCCGCTAAGAGAGAGAAATTAACCAGAGGGTTGCAATGGAAAACAGTGGGGAAACAAAGCTGTTTGTACGCAACAGTCAGAGAAGGCTGGAAGTCATCAACTGGAGAGGTCCATGACATCCAGAGTCTATTATACAACTGAGGTTCAAGTGACAAATGCAAGTTACTGCAGACCTTTAATGGCATCTGGGAAGCCCACACAGATTAGTGGACCCGGAACTGGTGGACTTTCAGATGTTTTCCAAAGCTTTACTATTATAAATAATGTTGTGATAAATCAATAATGTGATGATCTTTACTTCCTGAAGGCATGAGAACTTGCAGGCTTTTGCCAAGGTGCTATTTGGAAAGGCTATGACAATTGAAAGTCCCACAATCAATGTAGAACAGTACTGTTTTTCCTGCATTCTTGGCTATATTAAATTTGGAAAGATGGATTTCTAGGTTTCTATCAAAATTAAGGAAAGCCCTGGTGGCACAGTAGTTAAGTGCTTAGCTGCTAACTGACGTCTGCAGTTTAAATCCAGCAGCCACTCTGTGGGAATATTTACAACCTTGGAAACCGTGTGGGAGCATGTCCTAGAGGGTCTCTATGAATCAGAATTGACTGGTTGGGTTTGGTGTTATAATGAAAATGTTTGCCTACTTTATATGTATAGAAATTCCATTTGATTGTTCATTTCATGCCTATTTTAAGTGATTAGAAAGCCCTGTTTGCTAATTTTACAGTATATTGCAATGGCCACCAGAGTCTGGTGTGTTTCTATTGATGTTCTTGAGTCCAAGTAGAAGTGGCCATCAGTGCTTTAATGACGGGCTTCAGGTAGAGGTGTGATAGGTGGACAAAGAGTAGTGGAAAAGGATCAGAAAAAAAAAACAAGAAGAAAAGAATAGAGGGAGGACAATAAGTGACAGAGGCAGGCGAGGGTCCAGATCCCTCCTCTCTGCCTCCTTTTGCCCATTTTCTTGGGTAACTGTCCTGTCTGATGTTCTGGGTTCAAACATTAGCAGCTGCAGCTTCCTTTACCAGTAGAGGAGGAAATGAAAGAATGACGAATCATTCCTGGGACCGAACTGAGAAATCAGCACAGTTTTTCTAATTTTGTTTTTAAAGGAAAAACCCATGTGTCACAACTTGCTAGGACATCAGGATTTTAATGTTCTGACCTTCAGACATTAGTCATTCCTTCCTTTTCAGCAGTTGCCGCCTAGACTTTTTTTTTTTCTTTCACTCATCACTGTGCTGTTAATAAACATAGCAAGGCCCTTCCAGCCTCTCTGAAGATTCTGAAACATTAATTCAAATTCTAATAAGTAACATTTCCAAAAGTGAAAAATTATGTATATGAATTCACTATATATTTTATCTTTTTCCTCTCAGGACCTTTCTTACTTAAGGGGAGCCACTGAGTTAAGATTTAATGCTAAACAATTCTCAAACATTTTGGTTTTAAGCTAATTGAAGAGGAACTTTCTCTAGGGCTAGGTTTAGATTGAGAAAACCACTGGGAGCAAGGGCGCCACCTAAAGACCAGAAAATGACAAGTTTAACTAAGCTTGGTCTCTCATACTCTGGACATATTGTCAGGAGGGAACAGTCGCTGGAGAAGGATGTCATACTGGGTAAAATGGAGGGTCAGAGAAAAAGAGGAAGACCCCTAACGAGATGGGTCAGCCAGGTGGCATCATTGATGGCGTCAAGTGTGGCAGTGGTAGTGAGGTTGGCCCAGGATCGGGCATTGTTTCGTTCTGCTGTGCATGGGGTCGCTATGAGTCGGTTTTGACTCAGTGGCACCTGACAACACTAACAACAATGGTGATTTTGTTTTCAAGCTTAGAGGCTGCTTTAAATATCTCCATAAGAGTTAAATGTTTTATATTTCTCATCACCTTACTTAAAAGTGACTTCACCACTTTTAAGTTATTTAAAGGCATAAATCTAAATATGCCATATAAAACATAAATAAAATTAATAAAACAATTAAAAAAAATAAATCATTGTTTTTTAAAAAGGAAACTGGAGCCTAGAGCACAACTTTGCCCCGTGTAGGTGATATGGAAGGGCACTCCAGAATCTGGGGCATTTAGCACGACTAAAATGGCTTTACATGAGGGCTGACTCCCATTCCATTTTGTCCTAGGCTCTGCTTCTGTTACTAGAAGGTGACCTGTGACTATTGATTAGTAAACAAGAGAAGGGAAGCTTGCCCTCAAGAAGAATGTCATTGAAAGAGACCAACTAGTATAGCTAAGTTCCTGTACACCAGGAACTTGCCTGAGCATGTCCTTACACAGAGACTTGCCTGGGCATGTACTTAATGAGTACTGAAAGCAGCCAGTCAGAAAGACAAGGTTAGCCAGCCAATCAATATTTTTTTACTGTTCCTGATACTATTTAAGTCCTGTGTGCTACAGCATTTTGTAACTGCCTGGCTGCTCTGTGCTACCCCAGTGAGGGGATCATTCTACCACTCCATAAAACTCTTTTACTTTAAGCTGACTCCATGATTTTGCTCTTGTGCCCTCAAGTATGTTCTGACTCATAGTGACCCTGTATAAAGTTTCTGAGGACTGGCTAGTGTGTTTAGACCACTAGCCAGAACTCCAATCACTTAACTCAGTGAGGAAAGAAAAATTTTGTGTTTCATGTTGGGGATAACACTATGAATCAGATTCTTAAAACATGACTATAATCCTCTACATCAGGTATCAAAACTATTTTAAGCAGGAGTTTGATTGTGACCCCTAAATCATATACTTAGCACATATTTACTGGTATAATACAAGGCATTTGATATATAGCCAGATCAAAATGTACATAGTTGTTGACTTTTTGGAGTTTTCAGTCCGTTGTTAGGTGACATCAAGTCAGCTCTGACTCATGGTGACTCATGTGTACAACAGAAAGAAACATTACTCTGCCTTACACCATCCTCACAATCATTGCTATATTTGAGCTCGTTCTTGCAGGCACTGTGTCAGTCAGTCCATCTCACTGAGGACCTTCCTCTTTATCAAGCATGATGTTCTTCTCCAGAGACTAGTGTCTCCTGATAACATACCTCAAGTATGTGAGACAAAGTCTCACCATCCTCACTTCTAAGGAGCATGCTAGCCATACTTCTTTCAAGACAGATGTATTTGTTCTTTTTAATCAATTCATGATACTTTCAATATTCTCTGTCAACACTATAATTCAAAGGCATCAATTTTTATTTTGATTTCCTTATTATCCAACCTTAGTATACATAAGAGGTGATTACAAATCAATCCAGTGAAGAAGACAAGAAACAAACGAGTATACTTGTATGTATAATTGCAAGGAATTTGTATATAGCACAGAACAAGGGAATACTGCATGGTTTAAAATCAGAAAAAGTGTGCATTCTTTCACCATAATCGATCTGTGTGCTGAGCAAACAATCAGGGAATCTAAACTGTATAAACAAGAGTGAGGACTATATGAGGAAGGCTCAATAACCTGAAATTTGCAGATGACACAACTTTGCTTGCTGGAAGTGTGAGAAACATTGTCTCTACTGACAAATTCTCAAGTAATCCAATCTGCACTCATTTTAGTGAGAGTGAGGTTTTGTTTATTCAATTTTGCAAAATCCTGCACCTTGCCTGTAGACAAGGGCAGATGCTCTGCACGGCCACTTGACAAAGAGTTTTCTTAACCTAACTAGGAAAAGGCCCCTCTTCCATTTCCCCTTTACTGGGTACTTTGGAGTTTACAATCTTTCCCTAATGTAACCTACTAATCCCTACAGGGAGCAGTCTCATTTAAAGTTAGCTTCATCCCCTCCCCATGGACTTCCCCTAGTTCCTTGATGTGTGTATTCTTATTTTAAAGAGCCTAGTAGGTCAAATTAGTCTATTCCTCTTCTCATAGTTCCCTTTTGTCATGCCAACCTGCTACCCCCAAGATATCCTTGTTTCTGAAGATGGACCACCCCAACAGCTATTCTCACAAATTCTCCCCTTTTCTCTCTACACACATTGGTCCATCTTCATGTATACTTCTCAAATCTATTTAGTATCTGTTGACTCTTTTCTTTATAAAGTATATAATTTCTCAATGTCCCTAAGAGTACAGCTAATTATGCCTATATTGAACAAATCATAAATACTTGATGCACATATATATGTCCAAAAGCCAGTCTCTAGCCCATACATATGTACACAGCCTTATTCAATCCATGGGTCTAGAATCCATAGCTGCTCCATTTTACCACTTCTGCCACCATCCCTGCTGTCTCTGCTTCTTAAGGCAGGGATCCTAAGTTACCCTCATGCCCTTCCTTACTGATGTCCTGGGATTATCTATTCCTGAAATGAAAAATAACCATTCCCTCCTTTTAGTTATATATCTTAAACAGGGATTAAGGAAGGGGGAAAGAAGCTCTAGCAGCATTGTTGTTGTTGTTGTTGTTAGGTGCCATCGAGTTGGTACCGGACTCATAGTGACCTTATGCACAGCAGAAGAAAACACTGCCCTATCCTGGGTCAACCTCACTCCTGTTGCTACGCTTGAGTCCATC
>NW_006408551.1:20644764-20653328 GCF_000296735.1 Chrysochloris asiatica | reverse complement strand
AAACAAATCCTTAACCACTTTTTAAATGGATTAATTTATACCATTTTACTGCAGAATATCAAAGATATTAAAACAGAATAAAACAGCTTTCCAGTGCCCGATTTTACATTTAAGTTTCACCTTGAATGTGCAAACTCAGAATTTTGCATTATAAACTCAAATAATCTGTGTAAGAATTATATTTGAAAACTACCATACCAAACAAAAAATAATCACTAGGCACTTTATGATTGGCTGCAGACCCTTTCTCCCTTCTACAGGGATAGGGTACTGTCTTCTGTGGACCACCTCCCCAGTTTTCTTTTTAGTTCCACTCCCAAGAGTGGAGTTTCCAGCTCTCCCCTGTTGCCTTCTTTAAACCATATCCACGAGTCAATCTTTCCTTTCTCCACTTCAGTCAGAGGTCTCATATTTACCTTCATCCACCTCTCGCCCTCTCCAATCCTAACCCAATCTTACAATTAGGTACCGTTACAAAAGATTCAAAAGTTAATTTCTAGTTTCATTAAGGGAATCATTTTTCCTTCGCTTCTTTATCTCTGGACATTCTCTTTTGAAATGGCCTGTCTTTCCACAACATTCATCTGCTGGTGGGCTTGGGGACTTGGCCCAGTCCTCTCCTCTCTTTCCTCTGAAGAGGCCTAAACCTATAACCACGGTTCTACTTCTCTTGAGAAGGGGGTCTTGTTCTAGCCTCTTATTTCCTATTTTATTCACAGTAGATACCATGATTCTGGCTTTCTGCCTCTGTTTTTCCTCTTCTCCCCTTACAACTTTCTGAGCTTCTCTTAACAGTTCATCACCTCGATCTTTTTATCTTTGTCTCCGTCCTTTAAGGGAGAACATCTTTGGAACTGATTCCACTCACCCTACTGACCAACCAACAGCACAGGCTCTCTCCTTCTGAGAAGGCCGAGTTCTATCATTTACATGAATGACTAGGGCCTGGCAGACCCAGTTCTCATTGGAACCGAATTGAGGCCAGAACACAGATGGTGAATGGATTCGTTATTTTGGTCAAATAAAACAACAATATTTTTATCTTTTCCCCTAATCCCTCAACATTCTCCCCAAAGGACTGACAGAAGGAATGTCTGTGGGAGTCTCTCCTGCTCTCTTCTTCCTTAGGCCTAGGATTCCATTCCCCATTTTCTTTTGGTCTTGGTGTCTGATTTCCCTTGCATACTCAACCTCCCAAAATTTCCCCATGTTTGGGTACTCATGGAGATTTCACTTCCAGAATGGCACCTACTAGTCCCTACAGGGAGCAGTTCATTTAAAGTTAGTTTCACCCCCATGAACTTCCCAAAGTCCCTTGATGGTTGTATACTTATTTTAAAAAGTTTAGTAGGCCAGGCCAGGATGGCCAAACTTCGCCTCTCATGCTTCGGACACATTGTCAGGAGGGACCAGTCGCTGGAAAAGGATATCATGTTTGGTAGGGTGGAAGGTCAGAGAAAAAGAGGTAGACCCCCCAGTGAGATGGATTGGCAAAGTGGCAGCATCAATGGGCTCAAGTGTGGCAATGATAGTGAGGTTGGCCCACATTTTGCTGTGCCTAAGGTTGCTATGAGTCGGTATGGACTCTGATGGCACCTAACAACAACAGTAGGTCAAACTAGTCTCTTCCTCTTCTCATAGTCCCCTTTTGTTATGCCAACCTGCTACCCCCAAGATATCCTTGATTTTGAAGATGGACCACCCCAACAGCTATTTCTCACAGAAGCAAAGAGGGCATGAAGCACTTACTGATAAAGATCAAAGATTGCAGCCTTTAGTATTGGTTACAACTCACTATAAAGAAAATAAAATCTTTATAACTGGACCAATAAACAATATCATGGTAAATGGAGAGAAGGTTGAGTTGTCAAAGAGATCATTTTACTTGGATCCATAATCAATGCTCATGGAAACAGTAGTCAAGAGATCAAATGAAATATAGCATTGGGCAAATCTGTTGCAAAAGACCTCTAAAGAACTAAAGAGTAAAGATCCCACTTTGAGAACTAAAGTGTATCTGCCTTGAGTCATAGTATTTTCAATCACCTCATATGTATATGAAAGTGGGACAATTAATAAGGAAAACATGCATTTGAAGTATGGTGTTGGCAAAGAATATTGAAAGTACCATGGACTGCCAGAAGAACAAGCAAATCTGTCTTGGAAGAAGTATAGACAGATGCTCCTTAGAATAGAAGAATACAAGACTTCATCTCATGTACTTTGAACATGTTATCAAAATGGACCAGTCCCTGGAAAGACACATCATGCTTGGTAAAGTGGAGAGTCAAAGAGAAAGACTCCCAAGTAGATGGATTGACACAGTAGCTGTAACAATGGGCTCAAACATAACAATGATTGTGAGGATGGTGCAGAATCAGACAGTATTTTGTTCTGTTGTGTATACGGTTGCTATGAGTCTAAACTGACTCTATGGCACCTAACAACAAGATAATTACATACTGTGATGAGACACTAGAAGAACTGGATTCTTACAGTCATGACTAGCAGAGGTGTCTGGGCATTATCTAGACTCCTGATATCTGTGTGACTGGGAGTCATCCAAGCAGAGAGTGAGGAGAGCTTCACAGGTCAGTGGAAACACTGACAGATTCTATATGAGTAATGATTACTCAGGTGCTCAGCTGCAGCAGGTGGTACTGTTTGTGGCACGGCGATAAATTCTAGTTCGTGTGTGTGTGTGTGTGTGTGTGTGTGTCACTGCAAACATTTAAAAATATTTTTCATGTGACTGTGTTCTTTGGAATTGAGAGCTGTGTAATGAAAGCAACAGTCTTTTATTTCTATTCACTTCTCTGAATTTGACACATTGTGCACAGTGTAAGGAAAAATACTAACTGAAAATAAGAGGTTTTCATTATCCCTGTTGAAAATAAGGCAAGAAGTTCCTCTCCTCTTTAGTTCTTTCAGTATCCACGTTAATTAACTTTAACTATAAATTCTTTGTCACTTTGAAAAGTGTGGTGTGGTGCACTTACCGACTTAATGTGCTTTAGTCTTTGTGACTTCTACACAGTGATTGGGTGCGTGGTGGTGATTAAGTGCCATCAAGTTGGTTCTGACTCATAGCGACTCTATAGGCTTTCTAAGGAGTGAGTTTGAACTGCCTACCTTGTGGTTAGTAGTCCAGTGCTTATCCTACAGCAACACACTATGCAAATAGGTATATGGAACCTATAATGGTTGGGGTTATGTGTCAACTTGGCTAGGCCAGGATTCCCAGTATTGTGCAGTTGTTGTCTCCATTTTGTGATCTAATGTAAGTATCCTCTATTTTATTATATGTTTTAAATCCTAGCTAGTCTCTGTTTGTGGTTTAGTTTCTCATTGGGAATGGTGGTGGTGGTGGTGATGTGCCGTGGAGTTGGTTCCAACTCATAGTGACCCTGTACAGGGTTTCCGAGGCAGTAAATCTTTACAGGAGCAGAAAGCCTCATCTTTCTCCCTCGGAACAGCTGACCCTGAGGTTAGCAGCCTGATTCGTAGCCACTACGCTACCAGAGCTCCATTGGGATGAGTTACCTGTTATGTTAGTAAGACAGGATTAGTGTAGGATGCATTCTGACATACGGCCTCACGAGGGGGTATGACTCAAGTCACCTCCCTTCACCACCTTAATGAAGTCTCATCCTTGCTCGAGTCACACCTTTTATCTTACCAGCGACCAAAGGAGAGAGAAGAGAACAGAGAGAGGGGATTTTTCCAACACCAAGAAATGATGGGAGCAGGACCTTTGGCCCTGGGGTCCCTATACTGAGAACCTTCTGGACCCAGAAAACAGTTCTAACAGCAGAGGCAGTGAGAAATGGCAAGAAGCAGCTGCAGAGAAGTGATGGCAGCAGAGGCAGGAGACGGTACAGGGGGCTTTCTGGCTCAGGGAGCGAGAAAGCTGAGCATCTCTGGGTAGGAGGCTTGCTGGCAAAGTACGGCACCTCTGGGTACTTATCCATGGAGCTAAAGAGCTTTGTAAAACCTGTTCAACAGGGTAGAAGTCGGGCCAAGGGTCAGAGAAAGGCCTGCCTGCGTGCATGGGTAAGAAGAGACTGTCCTGATCAAAGAACTATTATATCCTGAGTCTTTCCTGATGCTGAATTGTAACCATTAATTCCCAACTAAACCCCGTAATCATGAGTATTCTCTGAGTTCTGTGTTGTTGTCCTCAGGTGCCATCGAGTCGGAACCTACTCATAGCGACCCCATGCACAGCAGAACGAAACAATGTCCGATCCTGGGCCATCAATGATGCTACCTGGCTGATCCATCTCGTTGGGGGTCTTCCTCTTTTTCTCTGACCCTCCATCTTACCCAGCATGACATCCTTCTCTAGCGACTGTTCCCTCCTGACAACATGTCCAAAGTATGAGAGATGAAGTTTAGCCATCCTGGCCTCCAAGGAGCACTCTGGCTGCACTTCTTCCAACACAGATCTATTGGTTCTTTTGGCAGCCCATGGCACTTTTTGATTCAGCGAGAGCTTGAGTTCTGTGAGGCCATTGCAGTAGATTATTGACCCAGCAGAGAAGTAGAGTGGTGTGGGAGGAATGGTTGTTGTCAGAACTGGTAAGAAGTTTGAAGAGAAGAAGGTATGTTCATATGCAAGTTCAGGTCTGAAGATGAAGAAAATTAAAACAAGTTCACAAGAACCAAAATAAGACCTTGAATATGTCCCATCTGAATTTGGAAACAATTTCAAGAACAGATTTAATGCATTAGACACTAATGACCAAACACCAGAAGAGTTGTAGAACAGGAAGAAAGCAAAAAGTCATTTAAAAGGAAAGAGAGAAAAGACCAAAATGGGAAGAGACTCTGAAACTTACTCTTGAGCATAGAGATGTTAAAACAAATGGAAGAAATGAGGAAGTAAAAGAGCTGAACTGAAAATTTGCAATGGAAGCTCAAGAAGACACATTCAAGTATTATAATGAAATGTGCAAAGACCTGGAGTTAGAAAACCAAAAGTAAAGAACATGCTCAACATTTCTCAAGCTGAAATAACTGGAGAAAAAATTCAAGCCTCGACTTACAATATTGAAGGATTCTATGGGGAAAATATTGAATGAGGACACATCATAAGAAGATGGAAAGAATACATACAGTCACTGTATTTACAACTGGTTGCAGTAGTTGTACATTGACAGGGAGCTGCCAGAAATTCAGGTGGAATTCAGAAGAAGACATGGAATGAGGGATATCATTGTTGACGTCAGATGAATCTTGGTTGAAAGCAAACAATAAAAGAAAGGTATTTACTAATTTATTGACTGTGCAAAGGCTTTCAACTGTGTGGACCATCACAAGCTATGGAAAACATTGCAAAGAATGGGTGTTCCAGACCACTTAATTGTACTCATGAAGAACCTGTACATAGACCAAGAGGCAGTCATTCAAAAAGAGCAAGGGACTAAAAATCAGAAAAGGTGTGCACCAGGGTTGTATTCTTTCACCACAATTATTCAATCTGTATGCTGAGCAAATAATATGAGAAACTGGGTTATATAAAGAAGAACGTGGCATCAGGATTGGAGAAAAACTCATTAACTACCTGTGATATGCAGATGATTCAAGCTTGCCTGCTAGAAGCAAAAAGTGCTTAAAACACTGATGAAGGTCAAAGACCATAGCCTTCAATATGGACTGCACCTCAATGTGAAAAAAACAAGTCTTCACAACTGGGCCAATAAATAATGAGACACTGATAAATGGAGAAAAGATAGAAGTTGTCAAATACTTCATTTTTCTTGAATTCACAAACAACGTTCATGGAGGCAGCAATCAAGAAATCAAACGATGCTTTTTAATTTAAAAAGCTTTTTAATCTTTTTAGCAGGTTGCCTGTGATCACTGCCATCATATTGACCCTTCAGGGCAGTAGAACTGCCCCATAGGGTTTCCAAGTTTGTAAATCTTTACCTAAGCTGACTGCCACACCTTTCTTCTGCACACCTTTCAGTTAGCATCTGAGCGGTTTATCTCTGTGCTACTAGTTATTCTCATACTGGTTGGTGTTAATCTGATTAAACTAGGCCCAAAATGGAGTCACTGTGCTGAACTCCATGTCAACAAACCAAATCTTAATTTTTAATTTTATATAAATACCTAACCTTTCCAGGAGTCAAATCCAAGTCAATTTATTGACTCTCCCTGTAATGGAAACTAGCCTGTTAGAATTGACTAATTAGTTTAACCTGGTTCAAAATTTCGCCAAATAAGGAAAGAAAGTGCTCACCAGCCAATCCGAAAATTGCCAGTATCTTCCTTGTTCCTGCTGGTCCACTATTGCAGAAGTGTTTTAGGGGAGAAAAAGACCCCAATTTCCAAAATATTTTTACAGAGACACCTTCATTAAGCCTTATATAGGACAAAGAAATCATCTGAATGAGGGAGACCATCAGCAGGAAGCCATGATGGTGTCCAAAGGATTCAGGGCCACAGGCTTATTATAGAACACAGAACAGGTAGGGGGGACAAAGGCACTCATCACAAAATCATGATTATTGGAAAATTAGTTCTTCACTGTTGCAGGCAGGACTATGGAACCGTGATTGGACACTGAATTTTATGACAGATTAGAAAAATTTACAGCATTGGTAGAGTGGCCCTGCGACCACTTTGGTTTGAGGTATGACTAGTAACCATGTGGATCTGGTATCCCCAGGCAAGTCCCTGTGGGCGAGACAGCCTCTCCCAGGACTGACTAGGGGAGTCACAGTATTCCACTTTCATACACACTCAGTCTGAGGACAAAACTTTTAACAATGCTGGTTAAGGGTCACAAAGAACGCAATGGAGACTATTTATGTTAAGATTCATTCTACATAGAGTTAGGACTCCCACGGTAAATGAGACCCTTCCATAAAATAAATGCTTAGAATTTAAGGTCTAATACTCTACGGCTCTTAACAACAACGACAATATTGGGTTGGTTGGACGTCTGGTGTGGTGCTGTAGGATCAGCACTGAACTGCGAACCACAAGGTCAGCAGTTCAAACCTACGAGCTGCTCCTCGGATACCCTGTACAGGGTCACTATAAGTCGGAACCAACTCAACAGAACTTAACAACAAACAACAAACTGGGTTGGTAGTAGATTTAATTATTATATGAACTTTCCCCAATATGGGCTATAAGCCAATAGGTGGAAACAATCCTATTATATATAGCTGAAGCTATAATGGTTTTATTCAGCAAAATGAGATTCTGCTTACACTAATCCATCAAAGGATCTCATTTTTCTCTTTTTACAGAGAATCCTTATTCTCCCAAAGAATTTTCAACATGAAATCATGCAGAATGAATTGTCAGAGGATTTTTGAAAGAGGATTTTGAAAAGGAAAACTGATATTATAGATATCTCTAATTACAAATACTCAAATTTACAATGAAAACATTGATGAATTTTTCACCTAAGTCACACTGTTGCACTCCTGGTTTAAGTTTATATTACAATCACAAATCTTCTATTTTAAAAAATGTTCTTAATAAATTCAACCTGAATTTTCCTTCCCCAAAGGCATTCCATTGCAACCACAGTTGAAATGAGACGTTTCTGCTTTGCCCCTCTGTGAGGTGGTGGCACATTTACTGTGTTAGCACAGAGTCGGACGGAGCCTGTTCTTTCGGAATCAGTGTCTGTAGGTAGATGTAGCAGATAACAATGCTTCTTTTCATAGACTGTGGGGCAGCAAACTGCATGCCTCCAACCTTAGGTTTCATGGAGGAAATTCTTACATTAGTTAGAAAATTAGAATACAGAAATTTGTTCCCTTTAATAAATAGTGTGACCAGAAAGTTCTTAAAATTAAGATTTTATAATAAAATTTCAAAACACACACTTTAGTAAAAAAAAAAATAACTGACTTCAACTACTGTACACAGAAAAAGGGACAGGGTGGACAAACCCCAACTTTATCACCAACTGTGTGGTAGTGATGGTGGCTGTGTGCCACTGAGTCTGTTCTGACTCATAGTGACTCTGCAGAGGGTGTCCAAGGCTATAAATCTTTACAGAAGCAGTAAGTCTCATCTTTTTCCTCAGAGCAACTGGTAGTTTCAAACTATTGACTTTGCAAATAAATGTATGGTGGTGAAGTGCCCTGGAGTTGGTTCTGACTCATAGTGACCCTGCACAGGCTTTCAAGGCTGTAAATCTTTACTGGAGCAGAAAGCCTCATCTCTCTCCTGTGGAACTGCTGGTAGTTTCAAACTGCAGACCTTGAGGTTCGCAGCCCGATTCGTAACCTCTACGCTACCAGAGCTCCATAAAATGTATTTTGCTGTTTTTGTTAGGTGCCATTGAGTCGGTACTAACTCATAGTGACCCTATGCACAACAGAACAAAACACTGCCTGGTCCTGGGCCAACCTCACGATTGTTGCCATGCTTGAGCCCATTGACGCCAATCCATTCTGCTGGGGATCTTCCTCTTTTTCCCTGACGCTTCACCTTACCAAACATGATATCCTTCTCTAGCGACTGGTCCCTCCTGACAATATGTCTGAAGTATGAGAGACAAAGTTTGGCCAACCTGGCCTCCAAGGAGC
>NW_006408551.1:20643933-20644664 GCF_000296735.1 Chrysochloris asiatica | reverse complement strand
GAGCTGAAATGGACTGGTATTGGCCATTTTGAATTTGATGACCACATGGTTTACTATCCCAGAAATGACAAATTGAAGAGGAATGGTGTTTCATTCATTGTCAAAAAACATATCCAGATCAGTCATGAGGTACAACGCTGTCTGTGATAGGATAATATCCATGTAGCATAGTGGTTATGAATTGGGCTGCAAACTGCAAGGTCAGCAGTTGGAAACTACCAGACATTCCATGGGAGAAAGATGAGGCTTTTTGCTCCCGTAAAGATTTACAGCCTCAGAAACCCTGTACAGGGTTGCTATGAGTCAGAACCGACTCCACAGCACATAACAACAACAAAAAACAGAAAAGCCCAGTTAATACCACTAATTATTCAAATTTATGCACCAATCACTAAAGCCAGTGACGATGAGATAGAAGAATTCTACCAACTTCTTCAATCTGAAATTGATCAAACATTCAATTAAGCTGTATTGATCATTACTGGTGACTGGAATGCAAAGGTTGGGAGCAAAGAGGAAGGATCAATAGTTAGAAAATATGGCCTTGGTGATAGAAATGATGCTGGAGAACGCATGATAGAATTCTGCAAAATCAATGATTTGGTCATTTCAAATAACTTCCTTAGACAGCATAACAGACGACTATACACATGGACCTCACCAGATGGAATACATAGAAATCAAACTGACTACATCTGTGGAAAGAGACGATGGAAAAGCTCCATATCATC
>NW_006408551.1:20630205-20642185 GCF_000296735.1 Chrysochloris asiatica | reverse complement strand
TTCCTTCTGGTACAGTGACTCTGTGTATTCCTTCCATCTTCTTTTGATGCTTTCTGCATCATTCAATAATTTGCCCAGAGAATCTTCCAATAACAAAAGTCAAGGCTTGAATTTTTTCTTCAGTTCTCCTAGTTTGAGAAATGCTGAGCGTGTTCTTCCTTTTTGGTTTTCTGACTCCAGATCTTTGCACATTTTTTTGTAATATTTGACTTTGTCTTCTCGAGCCAACCTTTGAAATTTTCTGTTCAGCTCTTGGAGCTCCTCATTTCTTCCATTTGCTTTAACATCTTTACGCTGAAGAGCAAGTTTCAGCACGTTTTCTAACATCCATTTTGATCTTTTCCTTCTTTCTTGTCTTCTTAATGACTTTTTGCTTTCATCATGTACGATGTTCTTGATGTCATCCCACAATTCTTCTGGTCTTCGGTCTTTAGTGTTTAATGTATCAAATCTGTTCTTCAGATGATCTCTAATTTCAGGTGGGATATATTCAAGCTCATATGTTGGCTCTCATGGACTTGTTTTCATAGCTTCAGCTTCAGTTTGAATTTGCATATGAGTAATTGATGGTCTACTCCACAATCTGCCTGGCCTTGTTGTTTTTTTTTTTTTTAATGTTTTATTGTGAATTATGTGTTAGTTTACATAGGAGAACATTAGTTTTACATTCATCCTATTGTATATCGTTTCATTGCCATGGTTACAATCTTCTTCATGCATCATCAACCAACCGAAGGGTATACCCTACAAGCCTGCCCCCGGTCGTCAGCACACAGCCCCTCTCCCTCTCTGGGTCTAAAGTCCCCAGCTGCTCCATCTCTCCACATCATTGTCTCTGTCTCCATCTCTGGTGTCACTGCTTCTCTGGGTAGGGTCCCGATCTCGATCTCTGCTCTTCTCCCTTGATGGTCCCAGAGACCTCTGCTCCTAGACTACAAAGTTAATCACTCCCCACCTTGCTACAAAACATCTACCTTTACATTTACAACCCTCACAATCAGTCCTGATAACAATTATTCACCATTGTATCACAAGAGACCTATCCACATTTCCTTTCTTCAACCTCACCTACACAGACTGGATACCACTCAGTGGAGAGTCGACCTTCCTCCACGCCCTCTGGATCTAGGTTCTCTCTTGAAAGCTTGTAAGCCAGTCACTTCTTGCCTTTGTAGCCCCGTCCACTTTGGGTAGCCAATGTCCAAATTGCCCATCCTTGTCTACTCTGTGTATGGAGGGGGTGGGAATGATCCGTGCTGTAAAGATTTGTTTGCTCTTTTGAGCTACTGCATCCATAGGTATAAGTCAAGTTTATCAAATTGTATCAGATTACTCTTTTTTTCCTCTTCTTCTAGTTGATTTCTGATCATCCAGTCATTGAAGCCAGGTCAAGTGAGTATTATCTGCAAGTGTAGGTGTTCTTGGCCCCGGCCTTGTTTTGACTGATGATATGGAGCTTTTCCATCATTTCTTTTTGCAGATGTAGTCCATTTGATTTCTGTGTATACCATCTGGTGAGGTCCATGTGTATAATTATCTCTTATAGAGCCTGAAAAAATATATAGAAAATACACACATACACAACTTTAACATTCATCTGTCAGTCTGTTGTAATGTGGTAGCTTGTGTATTGCTCTGATGCTAGAAGCTATGCCACCAATATTTCAAATACCAGCAGAGGCACCCATTGTATATAGATTTCAGTGGTGCTTCCAGACTACAACAGAAAAATTAGCTACTGAAAGTCTCATGAATAGCAAGAGAACATTGTTCTGATATAGTAACAGAAGATGAACATCTCAGGTTGGAAGGCACTCTAAATACAACTGGGTAAGAGATGCTTCCTCAAAGTATTATTGACCTTAATGACGTAGATCGAGACTTTAACTTGCTGATGTGGCCCTGCTCAAAATGAAAAGAAACAGCTTACTTTGGGCTAATCTGTTTAAAGCATTAACCTCTTTAAAGCATTAAAGAGCAAAGATGTTACTTTGAGGACAAAGGTGAGTCTGACCCAAGCCATGTGAAAGCTGGACAGTGACTAAGAAAGACAGGAGAACTGATGCATTTGAATTATGGTGCTGGTGAAGAATATTGAATATACCATGAACTACCAGAAAAACAAACAAATCTGTCTTGGAAGAAGTATAGCTAGAGTGCAACTTAGAAGAAAAGATGGCGAGACTTAGTCTCATGAACTTTGGACATGTTATTGGGAGGGAGCAGTCTCTGGAGAAGGACATCATGCATGTTAAAGTAGATGGTCATCAAAACAAAGGAAGACCCTTGTCTTAAGTTACCCAGTGCTGCTTTAACAGAAATACCACAAGTGGATGCCTTTAACAAACAGAACTTTCTTCTCTCACAGTTTAGAAGGCTCGAAGTACAGATTCAGAGAGCTGGCTCTTAAGAAAGCTCCTTGTTTCCTCTCAATATCTGTAGGCTCAGCATTCCATGGAGACGGCCATGTGTCTTGGCATTAGTCTTCACTTGGATCTAGAAGCTTCACAGTGCAGGGACCCCAGGTCCAAACAGCACACTCCACTTTTGCCTCTTCATTTTTGTGGTCGTAGGTCTCTTATCTGCTCAATTCTCTCTCCTTTTATCTTAAGTTTATTCTTTTATTAGATATTACAGCCCCTACCCTTGTGAAACTCCCTTACATCTGATCATGATTGTGATGGGATTAGGATTAGGGTAATGTAACCTATCCTTCAGATGATCTCTAATTAGGATTAGGGTGGCATCATTGATGGACTCAAGTGTGGCAGCGGTAGTGAGGTTGGCCCAGGATCGGACATTGTTTTGTTCTGCTGTGCATGGGGTCGCTATGAGTCGGTTCTGACTCGATGGCATCTGACAACAACAACAACCTATCCTTAGTCCTTTTACTAGTTTATCACATCATGGGAATCAGCATATACATTCCATATTACATCATCACACAACTGCCACATTACATCACCACATAACTGCCACATTACATCATCACATAACTGCCAAACCACTGAGAAGCATGACCCAGCCAAGTTGACATGTATTTTGGGAGAGCACAATTCAACCCATGACACCCCTCAATGAGATTGACTGACACAATGGCTGCAACAATGGGCTCAAATGTAACAACAATTGTGAGGATGGAGTGGTACCTTGAATTTACTTGATACAGCTTTCCTATCCAGTGTCTTAATTCCCACCAAATGATTGAGTCTTGTTATTGTTAAGTCTCATCATATCGGTTCTGATTCATAGTGATTCTGTATAGAGTTTACAAGGAGCAAACTAGTGGGTTTGAACCACTGACCTTGCAGTTAGCAGTTCAGTGTTTAATGTACAATGCCATACTAAGACTCCAAATAATTGAGGGAGACCATGGAAATAGTGTACACCAGACTCTAATGCCAGGGTTGATTAGTTTTGCCATCCCGGTAGACTTAAAAGGAGCCATCTGAGAAGCAGAAACAGAAGATCCCAGTGCTGGACTATAAACCTCAAGATTGGCGGTTCTAACCTACCAGCTGCTCCTCAGATATCCTATACAGGGTCACAATGAGTCAGAACTGACTTGATGGCACATAACAACAACAACCTTTGTGAAGCTTACGTTCTGGTGGGGGAGACAGATGGTAAACAATAAACATATGAGTAAATCAAAATGTTACATTAGAATGTTAAAGAAAATATCCCTCTGCACCCATACCTACCCACCCTCCATTTAAAGTGAACCCTTCACAGAAACTAAAAACTCAGGTATTGATAAAGACAGTTTGGGGGAGAAAGTTTATATAATTAGATAAGCCATAACTAGTCCATAGAATGCAGGCATGCACACTTAATAAAACCAGTCAGAGCCACCTCCTGCCAATTAAGTGAACAACAAAGAACTTGTTGCCTTTGGGAAGATCCCTTAACAGTTTGTACTGTAGCGAAGCCAATCAAGAAGGTAATAGGAGAAGTTTGTTTTTGAAGAGACTCCCTGTTCTCAAGCAATTTTTTCCAACCAATAAAATATTTTCAGTTTAACTAAGTTTGTGTGTGTGTGACAGTTACTAAAAAAGGAAAACAAAACATGGTGATTACGACATATTACCGAGTAGAACTAACGCTCCTTAGGGTTCTAGACTGTAATCTTGACAGAAGTAGACCACCAGCACCACTCAGTGAGTTCAAAGCGCCCCCGAGTCAGTTCCAATTCATAGTGACCCTACATAGGGTTTCTGAGGAGCAGCTGGTGGGTTTGAACCACCAAACTTTGGCTAGCAGTCCAGTGCAAACCACTTTCTCTACCAAGGAACCTAGAAAGTTAAAGATTCTCTGGATAAAAGAAAAAGTAGGTCAGAGTAAGAGTCTCCGGAGTGCTTCAGGGTGAGGGTGAGGCAGGCTGAAACAATAAAAAGGTGACCAGGATAGGCTTCGATGAAATTGGGAGGTTTTGAGGAAAACTAAAAGTCAGCCAAAGAGACACTGGAAGGCAAGTTTCCCAGACTACGCTGGAGCAAACATTCCAAGGCAGGAGCTTGCCTAGAATGTGGAGGCCAGTGTGGCTGGAGCTGAAGAGGAGCACAAAATGAGGGGAGACAAGGTGGGAGAAGAAACAGCTCTGAGGGGAAACAGGCTTCTCAAGGCCGGATATGGTCATCCTTCTTTCTGATAGCCCACTTCAGCTTGCTGAATCTGTCTTATATAATACCTGCTGGTGTGGCCTTGGAGATCCAAAGTCCTGGCATGAAGCAAATTTTGTTCAGCAAAGCCATAAATACCACCAGGGATCCGCCTCATGTTCAAATCCCAAATAAAACGCATGGAGTTGCCAACCTTGTCTCCTTCAGTCTCATGGCGCCTCAGGTAAATTTCGAGTCACTGTCCCATAGGTCCTGAGACTACTGTAAGGACTCTGCTCTTGAGTGAAATAAGGGAGTGGTTGCAGAATTTTGAGTAGAGGGGTGACATGACAAGACCACTCTGGCTGCTATGTTGAGGGCAGACTTTAGGGGACGGAAAACCAGGTAGACTCTTAGGAGGCTATTGCAGTAATAGTGGAAATGGAACAAAGAGGTTAGATTCTGGGCATATTTGTAAAAAAACAAAACAAAAAGCAAAAACAAACTTCCTGACAGAAAGGATATGAAATGTGAAAGAAAAATGTCCATGATGACTCCCAGCTTTTCCACTTGAGCAGGTGGTTAAAAGATAGGAGCAGTGGGTTTGGCGGTGGTTGGGGAGTTAGTTCAGCTTGGGGAATGTTGAGTTTGAGATTCCTGTGACAACTTCCTAGTAGATATGCAGGGTATGTCACTGGATAAAGAAATCCAAGTCTTAGTGTCCTACTTGCCCTCCTTGTATAGCCACTGAACCACAAGGCTCTAGCAGGCTGAGGAGGCAACGTTCCTAACATAAGCCTTTGAAATTCTTGGGTAGTACAAACAGCTAACAGATTCAGTAACTAACCAAAAGGTTGGAGGTTCAAGTGCACCCAGAATTGCCTTGAAAGAAAGACCTGGCAATCTACTTCCAAAAAACCGAAGTCAGCCATTGAAAACTCTGTGGAGCACAGTTCTACTCTGATATACACATGGGATTGCAGGAATCAGAACTGACGTTTTTTTTTGTTTTTTTTTAAACATTTGTTGCTATTAAGTGCCATCGAGTCAGTTGTAATTCATAGTGATCATGTATAGGGTTTCTGAAGAATGACTGGTTGGTATGAGCTGCTGGTCTTGTGGTTCAAACCCACCTTGTGGTCCAGTGCTTATCCTACAGTGCCACATCAAGACTCCAAGCAACCCAATTGGGGAGAATCCTGGTGTGGCACTGCGGGATAATGCACTGGACAGCAAAGTTGGTTTGAGCTGAAAGGTTGGCAGTTCAAGCTCACCAGCCGTCCCTTGGAAAACCTATACAGGATCTCTATAAGTCGGAACCGACTCGATGGCACTTCCCAACAACAAGGGAAGGAAGGCAATGGGTCTGTCTGTGGTGGGCCTGTAGTGCTGGGAACACTCACTTCTGATTGTAAGAGAAGAACCTTGTGAGGTAGCCCCACAGAATTCTAGAGTGGAGTTGTTACTGGGCTCAACTAATATCATAGAAGGTTCCTGCCTCCTAAGGTCAGTCTCCACTTGGAGAAGTTTCTGAATGCCAAAACTAAGCATTAAGGCCAAAGGATGACACATGCTAGACCTCAAAGGAAGATGAAGGATGTCCACAGTTCTGCGATGGGTGAGCACTGCCCCAGAATAGCTCTATATTCCTATGATTTCATGGAAGTCCAGGAGCATTTTAAAAATCGTCCTAAAATCAGCTTTCACATTGATTCCCACTCGTGATTGCGCCAGTGGATTGCACCTATCTATCAGTCCATATGTCCACGTTCACTGACCCCCACCCCTCCACTTCCCAACCTGGAAGAATAGCTAGAGCCAGGCTGGCCACTAATTCAGTTTTTGGGTTTTTTTTGGCCCCCAGATAGTACAATTATGTGGTTTATTGGGGAAATTGACAGGTTACAAGTGAGAAATGTTCGGGCTACAGTTCTTCAGTCAGGACAGCCTTTCCCAGCCATGCCTGTAGGCAGGACTCTCTCTGATCCTTAACCCCTTGGCCCGGCCTGTGCCCTGCTTAGGCAGGGCTACAAAGCTCTTTAAGTACTGCTGGTAAATGTCCAAAGGCACTGCACTCTACTATAAACCTCAGCGTGAAGGCACTCAGTTCGGAACCCCAAGTCAATGCCTGAAGGCACCCCACACCAGTCACTCAGGGTTATATTCGCTCTGTAAGCCAGGAAGCCCACTGCTCTGTCTCCTGCTCTCTGCTGCTGTCACTCCCCTAGTATCATAGCTCCATCTCCTGGGTCAAGTAGCTTCAGTGTGCAGGGATTTCAGGCTCCAAAGGACAGACTTCACTCCTGGCTCTTCTGTCTTACTGGTAGTGAGCTCCCCCTTCCTGCTTTCATTTTTCTTTTTAACAAACTAATTTGTCGCTTCCTGAGTTTTAATGTTCAGCAGATAGAGCCAGTCCTCCATTCTTGTCTCTTCATACTCTAAAGGCTCATTGGCATGTTTTCAGCTTCAAGTAACAAAAGTGGTTCAAGCAAATAGGGGATGACTTTTCACCTGTAACGAGTAGCCTGGAGGCACACCGCTGCTGTGTTGTTGAAGCAGCTCAGCAGGTTCATTTCAGGTTGTCTTCACTGTCTAGTCATCAGGTAACTAGCACAATTCTGGACACCATGGCTACACTCAGGGAGGAAAACAAAAAGGGGGAAGAGGCATTACTAATTACACCCATCCCCTATATTGCTGTATTGTTGTTGTTAAGTGCCAGGGGAGTCAGTTCTGACCCACAGTGACCCTGTATAGGGTTTCCAAGGAGCAGCTGGTGAGTTTGAACTGCTGACCTTGCAGTTCAAACTGGCCTTGCGGTCCAGTGCATTATCCTGCAGTGCTATACACGGGAAGCAAAAACTCCAGAAATCCTCAGCAGAACTCCAGGTTACGTTCACAGGTGACACGGCACATGACTGCCACTGTGAGGTGCTGAAAAAGAGACTGGAGCGTGTCTAGTCTCTAGGGCACCACCATCCATCCATCAGCTTGGCCTACCGTAGTACTTTGTGTGCTGCTATGATGTTGAAAGCTATGCCACCAGTATTTTAAATGCCAGAAATACCAGTAGGGTCACCCATGGTGGACAGGCTTCCAGACTAAGACTAGGTAGAAGGAAAGGTGGACCATTGAAAACCTTATGAAAAGCAACAGAACAGTGTCAGATAGAGTGCCGGAAGATGAAAACCTTACGAACAACAGCAGGATACTGTGTGCGATAGGGTAGAGGATGGGCCCCTCACGGTTTGAAGGCACTCAAAATGAGACTGGGGAAGAGCCTGCCTCCTGAGTGATACAGCAGTGGCAGCAGCGATGGGCTCAAACAACACTGGTGAAGCTAGCACACGACCGGGCAGTGTTTCATTCTGTCTTGCATAATGCATAGGGTTGTTATGGACTGCACCTAACAAGTTTTTACAGCGAGCCCTGGTGGTGCTGCAGGCTAGGATTAGGGTTGTAACTGTGGGCTGTTCAAACCCAACAGCTGCTCCCATAAAGATCTGCAATCTCAGAAACCCTGTACAGGGTTCACTGAGCTAGAATCCACTCCAGGCAGTGGGTTAGTCTCTGCAGTGGAGGTGTGGTATGGGAATTTGAGCAGGAAACTAAATGTGCCTTCCACAGCATCCTTGCCTTTTTTTTTTTTCCTTCTGTATAGTTTTTGTAAAATTCTATATAACATTGTGATTCTAACAAATGTGACCAATAAATCACTCCAGAATTCTCCAAAAACCTCTGTCCAAAATGCTTTTAAACTCCAGGTAGAGAAAGACCTGCAGAGTCTGTTCATTACCTTAGGAAGTCTGTTTTGGAAACCCTGGTTGTTGTTGTTAAGTGCCTTCGAATTGATTCTGACACACAGTGACCCTGTTTACCCGGTGAGCTTGACCCACCAACCTTGCAGTTCAAATGGCTGTGCAGTCTGGCGCATTGGCCCACAGCGCCACACCAGAATTCTGGAAACCTCAGTTGTTGTTGTTAAGTGCTGTAGAGCTCCTCAAATAGATTAATTGATTTGGAGCCTCCACCTCCTGGGTTATGGCCCACCCATTACTCTCCTGCACCAAATCCTTGACTCTAATTTTAAATTGAGAAAAGGGAAATTTAGAAAACAGGAAACTGACATTTTTGGAGAGTGTAAAACAAACATGAAAAGGAAAATGAAGACATCTGTTTTATATAGACCATTTGATTTCAAAAGAAAATAGTCCTTTATGAGTAACTAAAAAAATTAATATTTAACACATAATCCTGGCTGGTTAGATAAATATGCATGCTTATTTTGTGGCATATGTAGTATTTATAGATATTTTATACAGTATTATATTAAGTAGAAAAAAGGTGAATTAGGTATGTGTGTCTTCCAAATTAAAAACATCATAGCAAAAATATTCCCCCAAATAGCCACAATTTCTTTCTTTCTTTTTTTATTCATTGCTAACACAAATATGGAGTCCTGGTGTGGCACTGTCGGATAAGCACTGAACTGCTAATCACAAAGACAGTGGTTCAAACCCACCAGTTACACCTTGGAAACCTGTAGAGTCACTATGTGTCAGAACCAACTCGATCGCATTTATAACAAGTGCAAACATTGAATCGGCCTGCTTGAGGTCTCTGCCAGGAAATCTCTCTGTCTGTTTCCTCCAGTCATGGCATCCAACACTGAAATCATGCTGCTCACAAATCAGGATACTTTACCCCTCCCCCCGTAGTGTTTTTTATCAGTCTTTCAGTGACCAACCAGTGAAACCTGAGAATCGTTTAAATTACTTCTTCCTCTAATTGTTTTTAATACTCAGCCAGTAGCCAAGTCATAGGAATCTTATTCTTCATGTACCTTACCCTGTGTTTACTTGCAAGTAAATTTACATATGTTGCATTTGTTTAGACTTGGAAAGTTTACAAAGCATTTCTTTTTAAAGCTTTTATTATGGATTGAGTGATAGTTTACATGGGAGAACATTGGTTTTGCACTCATCCTATCATATTTTATTTCATTGCAATGATTACAATCCCCTCCATGTAGCATTATTTAACAGTATTTGCTTATTCCATTCCCTCTGTAGTTTTTTTTTTTTTTTCTCTGATGTACACAAAAACACTCAGGAACGTATAATCATTTAAACAACCCAAGGGCACATTCTGCAAGCCAGCCTCCTGGCCACCAGCACACAGCCTTTTTCTTTCCATGAGTCTAGAGTCCTCAGTTGCTCTATCTCTCCATGCCATCACCTCTGCTTCCATCTCTGGTATCGCTGCTTCTCTAGATAGGGTCCCACAGTCCGCTCTTGCTCTTCTCTCATGATGGTCCTAGGGTCTTCTGTTCCTGGGATGTAAGATTAACTACGCCCTCTTTATGTTACAAAACTTCTACTTTTACAGTTGCGAAAAATTGCAGTTAGTCATAACAATTACTCACAACTGAATCATAAGAATCTTATCACCAACTCCTTTCACCAGACACGTCTAGAAAAGATGAATACTATTCAGTGGGGATTCTATCTTCCAACCTCCATCTCCAACACTCTGAAACTAAACGCCCTCTTAAAAACCTGTAAGCCAGCTACTCCATGCCTTTATAGCACCCTCATCTTAGGTAGCCAATGTCTAAGTTGCTTGTACCTATTAACCCTGTATACCGAGGGGACAGGCTTGATCCCTCGATGTGAAGGCTCCTTCCCTCTCGGTTGATATTTTGAGCTACTACATCCATAAGTATAGGTCAAGTTCATAGCCATAATTTCCTGAGCTGGAGTTAATTCATCTCCTAATGATTTCATATGATGTGTGAAATAGCTTTGATAAACCAAATGAAATCATGTATTTTAATATAGTAAATATGAAAATAAATCACATTGAATGTAATACATATTCTTCCTAAAAACACAATCTGTAAAGAAATGCACATGAACAAGCATGTTCTAAGGGTCAAATAAAATATTTCTTAATAACTTAATTACAGTTTTAATTTTACCCTGAAAAAGCTGGTGTAGGTGATTCTGGAGCTGGAAGGACCCTTGGAAATCACCTAGATTGAAGCCCTCATTTTATAAATGAAGAGACTGAGAATTAAGAATAAAGCCACTGGGCCAAGGTCAAAGCCTATAGTTAACGGCAGAGTGAGGACTGGCAGCCACAAGCTTGACATTCAGTCTAAGTTGCTTCACTGTGCCGTGCTATGTCCCAGGCTGAGACTGGCCATTTTCTTGACTGGGTTTGTGTGTGGGTATATATGTGCCCTCAGCAGAGACAGGAACAAAAAATTCATAATTAATCAACCCTTAGTGGGCTTGTGAAATGATTGCAACACATGCCATCACTTGACAAAAGTAATTCTATACATTTTTAAAATAAAAATCCCAAACCCACTGTCCTTGAGTTGAGTACTACTCAGTGAACCTATAGAACAGAGTAGAACTCTTCCCTTGGGTTTTCGAGAGTGTACATTTTTAAGGGAGCAGACAACCTTATGTTTCTCTGCTAAGTGATGGGTGGATTTGAGCCACAGATCTTGGGATTTTGTTAATGTTGTTGTTTAGTGACGTTACGTCAGTTCCAGCTCATAGTGACCCTCTGTACAGGGTTTCCCAACTGCTGGCCTTGCAGTTCAAACCGACTTCGCTGTCCAGTGCTTATCCTACAGGGCCACACCAGGGCTCCTCTTTTGTTAAAGTTGTTGCCCTCAACTGCAGTAGAATTGGGTCTAATTTATAGAGACTCTGTATGGGATGTCTTGGTGTGTCACTCGCTGTAAGATAAGCACATAAGGCAGTTTGAACTGAAAGGTTCGTGGTTTCAACTTACCAGCCATTCCATGGAAACTCTATACAGGGTCACTTTGAGTTGGAACCAACTTGACAGTACTTACCAGCAACATAGGGTATCTGAAGTTTGAACCAACAATCTTGTGGTTCAAATCAATCTTGTGGACCAGTGTTTATCCTAAAGTGCCACACCTGGACTCTGATTTTGTTAACAGCAGGTCATATTTCTGGAACATAATCATATTTAGGAGCTATTTTATAATTTTTGCCAAAAATAAAACTCCTTTTTCAGAGCAAAAGATTATACCTCTTAGAAAAGTTCAGTGTCATCAGCCAAAACACGGGTAGGGGCAGAATGTAACAGACCATTGATTGTTCATATGCAAATTCAGGCTAAAGCTGAAGAAAATGAAAACAAGTTCACGTGAGACAAAATATGACCTTGAATATATATCCCAAAACATTTACTGATGAAGATCAAAGGCACCGCCTTCGGTATGGATTACATCTCAATATAAAGAAAACAAAAATCCTTACCATTCTTATCAATGGAGAAAAGATTGAAGTTGTCAAGGACTTCATTCTTCTTGGATCAACTATCAACACTCA
>NW_006408551.1:20615350-20630105 GCF_000296735.1 Chrysochloris asiatica | reverse complement strand
AGAGTGCTCCTTGGAGGCCAGGATGGCCAAACTTCGTCTCTCATACTTCAGACATATTGTCAGGAGGGACCAGTCGCTGGAGAAGGATATCATGTTTGTTAAGATGGAGGGTCAGAGAAAAAGAGGAAGACTCCCAACAAGATGGATTGGCCAAGTGGCATCAGCAATGGACTCAAGTGTGGCAACAGTAGTGAGGTTGGCACAAGATCAGGCAGTGTTTCGTCTGCTGTGCATAAGGTCACTATGAGTCGGTACCAACTTGATGGCACCTAACAACAACAAGGACCTCTGGTAGTGTAGTGATTACGAATTGGGCTGCTAATCTCACAGTCAGCAGTTCAAAACTACCAGCTGTTCCGCGGGAGAAAGATGAGACTTTCTGCTCCCATAAAGATTTACAACCTTGGAAATCTGTACAGGGTCGCTATGAGTCGCAACAGACTTCACAGCACGGAACAACAACAACATATATTCCACTGAATTTAGAGACCATCACAAGAACAAATTTGATGCATTAGACACTAATGATCAAAGACCAGAAGAGGTGTGGAATGACATAAAAAACATCATACAAGAAGAAAGCAAAAGGTCATTAAGAAGACAAGAATGAAGGCAAAGACCAAAATAGGCATCAGAAGAGACTCTGAATCTTGTTCTCCTGCATAATAGAGATGCTAAAGCAAATGGAGAAAGTGAGGTTGTACAAGACCTGAACAGAAAATTTCAAAGGTCAGCTCAAGAAGACAAAGTCAAATATTGCAATGAAATGTTCAAAGACTTGGAGTTAGAAAACCAAAAGGGAAGAACATGTTCAGCATTTCTCAAACTAAGAAAATTGAAGAAAAATTCAAGTCTCGACTTGATTAGTGAAGGACCCTGTGGGCAAAATATTAAATGATACAGAAAGTATCAGAAGAAGAGGAAAGGTATATAGTCACTGTACCAAAAAGAAATGGTCAATGTTCAACCATGTCAAGAGGTAGCATATGATCAAGAACATGGTATAGAAGGAGGAAGTGCAAGCAGGACTGAAAACATTGGTCAAAAACAAGGCTCCATGAGCTCACAGAATACAAACTGAAATCTTCAATAAACTGAAGGAGCACTGGAGGTGTTCACTCATCTATGCCAAGAAGCTTGGAAGAAAGCTACCTAGCCAACCAATTGGAAGAGATCCCTATTTGTACCTATTCCAAAGAAAGGAGATACAATGGAATTCAGAAATCATTGACAAGTATCATTAATATCACATGCTAGTAAAATTTTGCTGATGATAATTAAAAATCAGTTCCAACAGTACAATGACAGGGAACTGTCAGAAATTCAAGTAGGCGTCAGAACGTGGAATGAAATATATCATTGCTGACACCAGATGGATCTTGGTTGAAAGCAGAGAACACCAGAAAGATGTTTGCTTGGGCTTTATTGACTATGCAAAAGCTTTCCACTTTGTGGAACATCACAAACTATGGATAACACTGTGAAGAATGGGTATTCCAGAACACATAATTGTGCTCATGAGGAATCTGTACATAGACCAAGAGGCAGAATAAGAACATATAGGTTTAAAATCAGAAAATGTGTGCTTCAGGATTGTATCTTTATACCATATTTTATTCAATCTTTATACTAGGCAAATAACTCAAGAAGCTGGATTATATGAAGAAGAATGTGGCATCAGGATTGGAGGAAGACCTGAAGAACAACCTGAAATATGCAGATGATACAACCTTGCTTGCTGGAAGCAAAGAGGATTTAAAATATTTCTCACTGAAGATCAAAGACAATAACCTGCAGTATGGATTGCACCTTAATGTAAAGAAAACAAAGACCTTCATAACCAATAAATAACATCATGATAAATGGAGAAATTATTGAAGTTGTCAAAGATTTCATTTTGCTTGGATCCACAACCAACACTTGTGGAAGCAGCAATCAAGAAATCAAACGATGTATTGCAATAGGCAAATATGCTGCACAAGACCTCTTTAAAATGTTCAAGAGCAAAGATATCAGTTTGAGGACTAAGGTATACCTGACCAAAGGCATAGTATTTTAAATAACCTCATATGCATGTGAAAATTGGAAATAAGACCATAGAAAAATCGATGCATTTGTATGATATTGGAGTATATTGAATGTACCACGGACTGCCAGAAGAATAAATCTGTGTTAGAAGTAGTCAGAATACTATTTAGAAACCAGGATGGTGAGACTTCATCTCTCATACTTTGGACATGTTATTGGAAGGGACCAGTCCCTGAGAAGGACATCATTCATGGTAAAGTCGAGGGTCAGCGAAAAAGAGGAAGATCACCAAGGAAATAAACACAGTTGCAGCAGATGGTAGAATCAGGGAGTGTTTGATTCTGCTGTGTATAGGGTTGCTATGAGTTGGAACTGACTTGATGGTATCTAACAAAAACCATCATATGCTGAAGTTCTTTAAGATTAGGAGGAATAATCTGTTTTAAGTTTGGGACTAGAAATGCAAAACAGAATATATCTAATAAATCTGGTTGACATTATTCTTTTAAGTAGACTTTCATTTTTGGTTATGTTACACATCCATACACTCACCCAACAAGCATTTACTGATGGGGTGATATGGTATAGTGAATTATGGCTTTTCTAGCCATAGCCTTTATAATTACCAAATAATTATGTGGAAGCAAGCAAATAGGGTGTATAAAACTCTGATGTGGGGATTGCTCAGTTTTGCCATCCAGCTGGATTTCAAATGTATCAGAATGGTGGGACCTCAGGACCATCCAGGAAGAAGAGCCAGGAACAGAACGAATTCTTTGAACCCAGAGATGTCCTCACCGAAAAATGGTGGCAGCAGAACCAAGAGCCAAAGCCAAGGCAGAGCAGTGGGCTTCCCAGCCCACAGAATGAGTAACCTTTGGGCAGGAGGCTGGCTTACCAAATAGGGCGCCCTTTAGGCATTTATCAGCAGCACAAAAGGAGCTTTGTAACATTTGCCTGAGCAGAGCCAGAGGTCAAGGGATTGCATCACTGAGAAATCAAGAATCAGAGAGAGGCAAGCCTGTAGTAACTACTGAGAAGAGGCACTCCTGATGGAAAGAAGTGTGTCCTAAGCATTTTTGATCCTGAATGGTAACCTGTTAACATCCCTAATAAGCCCCATAACCATGAGTATTGTCTACGAGTTCTGTTCAACCATGGGAAGGGAAAGGATTAATGAGCTCAGCAGAGAGGAGAGGGACAGTTGGTCAGGAAGGATCAAAGCATGTCTGATCTGTGCCTCATAAGAATCTACTTTGTGCTGGTGAGTCCCCATACCCCCCTTTTTTTTTTTTTTTTTGAAGTTGATGTGAAGTGCTTAATTAACATTGTTAATTAAAAAAAAAATTAATGGTTTTAAAATAACGAGGTAAGCAGGAGAAAGCTTGCTTAATTTCACCAAGAAAGATTTCTCCTGTTATTTTAATAGGGAGGTTGGAATTTTGTTTCATCTGTTGTTGTTAAGAATGCCGTCAAGTCAGTTCCAACTCATAGCAACCCTGTACTGGGTTTCTGAGGAGCAACTGGTGAGCTTGAACCACCAACCTTGCAGTGCAAACTAACTTTGCAATCCAGCACATTAACAACCACAGTTCTTAGGTGCCATCAATGTAGTTGAAATCATAGTGTATCTAAGCACAACAGAACAAAACACTGTCTGATCCTGTACCATCCTCATAATTTTTGTTACAATTAAGCTCATTGCTGCTGCTATTGTGGCAATCCATCTTGTTGGGGTTCTTCCTCTTTTTCACTGACCCTCCACTATACCAAGCATGATGTCCTTCTTTAGGGAATGGTCCCTCCTGATAACGTATTCAAAGATTGAGAGATGAAGTCTTGCCATCCTGGCTTCTAAGAAGCATTCTGGCTGGACTTCTTCCAATACAAATTTGTTTGTTCTTCTGACAGTCCATGGTACTTTTAATATGCTTCTCCAACATCATGACACAAATGCATCAATTTTTCTACAGTCTTCCGTATTCACTGTCCAACTTTCACATGCATATGAGGTTATTGAAAACACCCTGGCGTGGGTCAGGCACACCTTAGTCTTCAAACTGACATCTTTGCTCTTGAACACTTTGAAGACGTCTTATGCAGTAGGTTTGCCTAATACATCACTTGATTTCTTTGACTGCCACTTCCATGAGTATCTACAGAGGATCCAAACAAAATGAAGTCTTTGACAATATTTGATAGTTGGACTAAGAAGTATTACCATTGATCACACAGATGCTATCTTTATTCCTCTGGTTCTAGTATGAAATAAGTATTAGTCACAATCATAAACTGAAGTTCATTTAACATGGGATAAAAAATAAGTCCAATAACATTGGTAACAAAAGGACAGCGTGTTTTCTTCAATAGCATTGCATTTCTGGTTGGTCTCCTGATGGTCCCGATAACCTACTGTACTGCACCCCCCACCCCAGGAACTTCCTTTTCAATGGGATGATCACCTTCAGGGCAAAAAATGTTCATCAGACTCTAGTTCTAACAGTACATATTTTATTCATTTATATACATGTATCCCCACCCTGTCTTGCCCCAACCTTCTGACTATATTCCTATTGATATCAGTCATTTATTATAATCCTCCAAACAGCCCTGAGTACTTTTACAGTTAAAAATTTGTACATGGCACAAATCTACCCAGCTCTTCTCAATTCATGTCACATAATTCTCACTGTGCTGAAAGGCTATTCTCCAGTTTTGGGGAAATAATTACACAATAATTTAAACATACAAATAGTACATTTCTTAGACAAATATAATACCAAAGGCTCATCTGGTAATGACAAGTTTCTTTTTTTAAGCACAATAAAATCCCTCTTTGTAAACTGAGAAGTGAAGAATGTTTAAAACAAAAACAAAAAAACACACACAATGAATTGATTGCTAAATTGAAATTCTGTCAAAACAGATTTTCAGTGAAGCTTTGCATTTAATATCGTCCATAAAAATATTCAAAGGGTATATTTTATACACATGGCTCTTTGTCCTGTTCATTTTCTCCTCACTTAAAGTTGATTGCAAGAGGGGTTACGGACTCAGTCAATTTATTGTGCGAGATATTAACTATTTTTAATGCTTGAAAGTCAAGAAGCTGAAAAGCAGGAATACGTCTTAGAATTAAATATGAACACTGTATTTCCCTAAGTGGCAATCAGTCCTCCCTCTCATCCACCATTTCTCTTAACGTATCCCTTTAAAAACTCAATTCCTCTTTTAAATCTCTCATATTTTCACAAGTTTCTTCTTGGTGTTTGGGTAACATTAGCCCGTGTTGCTGCTTAGAAATTGTCCACAGTCACCTTAGAAAGGCTGAACATAATTCACTCCAAACCCAAATTCCAAAGCAAGCTGTATGGATGCGGTAAAGGAGATGGGTAGGGAGTGGCAGCAGGGAAGAGGCATTAAGAAGTCACCAATATGAAGTAAAGGATGAGTCAGCTCACTTTAATAAACAATGTTCACCTTTTGTTGAGTGGATGTACCCCTTGTCATGTGAATTTTCACCATAAACAAAAACAAAAACAAACCTATCTGCCAATATGGAATGCTCAGAGAGGCTGGGATGCAGCAGTAACTAGGGTAAGAAGAAACTTGTCCAATCCATCTATTGTCTTTTCTTTCAGTTACATACATGTGAGGCTAATCTGTTTTTGAACTCTGCACATAAGATTCTAGAGTTCACTGACAGCTCTATAAGAGAATACCTACTGTAAGAAACTCTGGTTTCAGAAAAGACGTCTTAGAATTTGCCAGCAATCAAGGAACTTTTATAAAGTAACCAGGCAACACATCAATGTAGGTGACCGAGTAGCAGCTCTGCTGACCCCATTCTGGCAGCAAACCTCCAAAAGGGAGGACGCAAGAGAGACTCAATCAAACACACTGACTCACACCTGTATACTGAGACTGTAGCCGTTCAGATGCACTGGGCTGCAATGATGAGGGGACCCTGGAAGGTCCTCTTTTGGACTTCCTAGAGTTGCAAGAACAACCCTGCAGACAATGGAAGTCTCATGCAGAGACTGCTTCCAGACCTTGCCTAATATGTCTCTGCTTTGTACCCTTTCTGGTTATAGTAATGAACTGGTAATTACAAGTAGAGGTAGTCTCTATGGGTTCTGTGAGTCATTCTCGTAAATTATAGAACCCATGGGTGGCAGGAGAGCCAGCAAAGGCTTGTGTTTGCCTATTTGCAGAGATTGGAAGGACAGAGTCTTACCTTGTGGAGACCAAACTCTGGGTGGTTGGGGGCAGAAAGTGCCACATGGGTAATTGGTGTCAGTATGATGAAATGGGAAGGTAAGAATGTGAAGTAGCTTCACATTTTGAAATTAGCCTTGTATCAGTTATGACAGAAACTGTAGTTTACTGTTGTTGCTTTTCTATTTTGTGTGTGTGTGTGTGTGTGTGTGATAACCTATCTCTCATATCAATTTTCTACTAGAAAATAGTATGTTTAGAATTAGATTTTTGTCTTCTGGATCACCTTCATTAATACACTTTGCTTTTTAAAAACTCAGAAGTTGAATGAAACCAATTAAAATAGGTATGCTAGATTTAAAATCTGACTGGAACACTTTGGCCAAAATTGAAAAATTAGAAGCCATCTTCTAGCAATGTAGAGGAGTCATAGGTGCCCTTCCTTAAAAAAACCCAAATGTTTTCACATCACAACACATTTGTAATACAGTAATACTAACTCCTTTGTCATTACTATAGAATTTTTATTCTCATGTACTTCATTTGGTATAACCAAGCCACTGTATGTACTTCATATTTCATATAGTCATTTTTGAAAAGGAGAATGATCCACTTTTATTTTAGAGAATAATAAAAAAGGTCCTTTAAAAAAAGTCACATTTATGAATAAAATTCCTTTTGCATTACTTCCTACAATCCATGATTCAATAAATTTTGCACTGTTATTTTTTTTCTTCTTTGGAAGTAATCTGCATATTTGACAACATTTCTATCTTCTTGAGGCAACTTTCTTTTCTCCACAAACACGTAATTAAGGACGTTGTACCAATTTACTCTTATTTCCTTCCTGTTCACTGAGTTTAAACTGAGTATAGGCGAGAATGCCAAATAATGTACATAAAATGCCAAGACCCTGGTTAATTGACAGTGGATCTTTAAATAAAACATATCCTCCAAATAAGGTAATGCAGAACTTGAAGTGTCCAAACATGTTGTAACTGAAGTTCTTAGATAAGGACAATAAAAACCACAAGCTAGGTGTCACACTCCATACCACTCCTCCAGTGCCCCCGCCTCCCAGAATACATAAAGTTCCCTCTTTACATATATATATATATGTGTGTGTGATGTATATACATATGCATGCATGTATACATATACACATATGTATGTACACATACGTACATACATATATACACATACATGTGTGTGTGTATATATATACACACACACACACACACACACATATATATGTATATACATATACCCACTACACCACATACATATATATGTATGTATGTGGAGTCCTGGTGTTGCACTGTGGGTTAATGCACCAGTCTGCAAAACCATTTGAACTATAAGGACAGTGGTTCAAGCTCACCAGCTGCCCCTTGGAAACCCTATACAGGGTTGCTATGGGTCAGAACCAACTCAACAGCACTTAATAACAAACAACAACATGTATGTATGTATATATAAAATATTAGGTTGTTATAAGTTCCAAGGATTAAAAGGATATGTACACATATATATACATACATACCTACATACACACACACACACACAAATATATAAATATATATATGAGCTCTGGTAGCATAGTGGTTACAAATCGGGCTGTGAACCACAAGGTCAGCAGTTCGAAACTACCAGCTGTTCTGTGGGAGAAAGATGAGGCGTGCTGCTCCCGTAAAGATTTACAGCCTCGGAAACCCTGTACAGGGTCGGTATGAGTTGGAACCGACTCCATGGCACATAACAACTATATATATATATATATATGGAGCTCTGGTAGCAAAGTGGTTACGAATCAGGCTGCTAACCTTAAGGTCGACAGTTTAAAACTACCAGCTATTCCACGGGAGAAAGATGAGGCTTTCTGCTCCCATAAATATTTACAGCCTCAGAAATCCTGTGCAGGGTCACAATGAGTAGGAACCAACTCCACGGTACCTAACAACAACATATATATATGCAAAGAGAGAAAGAGTGTCTTGGTGTGGGACTATAGGTTAATGAATTAGACTGCAAAGCCAGTTTGATATATATAAAGAGAGAGAGATTGTGTGTCCTGGTGTGCTAGTGTGGTGCTGTGGGTTAATGCACAGGACCTCAAAGTCAATTTGAACTGCAAGGTTGGTTCTGACTCATATGGACCCTGTATAGGGTTTCCAAGGAGTAGCTGGTGGGTTTGAACCGCCACCTTGTGATTCAAAACAACCTCGTGGTCTAGTGCTTATCCTTCAGCACCACACTAGGACACATATTTGTAGTCTTGTCTTCCTTACCAGAATTTAAGCCTGTGAGTCCAAGATTTTTGTGTATTTGATTCTATACTATATCTACAGTGCCTGACATAGCAGGTATTCAATAAAATATTTATCAAATCAATGAATGGTTTAAAGTGGCAGTGGTTCCCACTCATAGCGAGTTTGTATAGGGGGATTTTAAGGGTGTAAATCTTTGTGGGACCAGAAAGCCTCATCTTTCTCCTGAACAGCTGTTAGTGGATTCGAACTGCCAATCTTGTGGGTAGCAGCACAACACAAAACCCACTACACTATTGGAGCTCCTTACTGAACGGTTTATGTTGTTGTTAAGTGCCATTGATTCAGTTCTGACGCCTATCGATCTTGTATAGGGTTTCCGAGGAGCAGCTGGTGTGTTTGAACTGGAGATCTTGTGGTTTGCAGTCCCCTGCTGACCCTACAGCACCACACCAGGAATCCAATATAGTGGGTAAGTAATAAATATTTGTTGAATGAGTGAAAGATGAACTATGTTCTTAATCATAGTACAACCTGGTGCTGACTGCACAAGTTCTGGGACTAGACTGTTGTTGTTAAGTGCTGCCTGAGTTCAAATGTGAACATCATGCTTCTCAAACATCTAATATGACCTAATATGAGTTGTTTAATCTGCATTTCATTTCCTCCGCTGAAAATTCAATGACAGAATTCACCTCACAGAATGGCTGTGGAATAAATGACCTTTAAACATGGCCTGGTACAAAATAAACAGATATCATTGTGTTGGTCTTAAAATATATATATATATGATTATTACCAATGCTGCTGCTTGCTATCTGGCAACAACTACTATTGCTTATTTGTTGACATTTCAGTATACAGTCCCATAAAAACCAGTACACTCTGAGATGATGTTACTGAACTACTCTTTGATCTGAGGGCGTCCATTCTTTGTATTTGCTGATGAGTGTGTGGGGGCGAGGGCTGGAGGGCAGAAGGAAATCCTAAAACAAAGAGAATAACCAGCAGAAGGGTGAAAAGGGGCAGCTGAACTGGACCTAGACCTTCATGACTGACTTATTTTCCTAAAGTAACATTCAGAAAAATAGGCACACCCATCTCTGAATAAGTACAAACACATACTCAAGTCAGATGCCAATGGCTTGACAACATCTTTTATAATCTGGATGAAAGATCTTTCTATTTTACTACTGAAGATAACTGAAAATTGGCTGAAAGTCCAAATCTTCACTCTACTATCCATTCATTCAACAAATACTTGATGCTACCATGTGCAAGAAATGTCGTTCCATTTAATTTTTATAAGAAAACAGTGACATATTATTTAAGAAATTAAAAAAATATTCATGGTACAGAAGGCTAGCTCATCTTCCCACAGACTTTAATAGGAAACGACAATAAAAAAAATAAAAATTACCCACTCTAATTAACTAAGCCATGTGGTAGGAAGTGTGAGACTAGAAGAAGGCAGTGAGTAGGACTACTTTGGAAAATATGAAAGACTACCCATTTGCAAGACTCCATGTGTGGCACTGTAAGGTCAGCACTGGACTGCGAGCCACAAGGTCAGCAGTTAAAACCCACCAGTTGCTCCTCAGAAACCCTATACAGAGTCGCTATGAGTGGGAACCTACTCAATGGCACAAAACAGCAACAACAAATACATGTGAAGGAATCCTGATGTGTGGGCGTAGGGTAAGGACTGCTAACCGTGAAGTCGGCAGTTCAAATCCACCAGCTGCTCCTTAGAAGACCTATACAGGGTCGCTGTGAGTTGGAACCCACGGGCAGTACTTTAACAACAACAGATGCATTTATAAGTGATTATGAAAAGGATACGTGACCGGTGAAGTGTTCCCAATGATCCAGTAAATTGATAAGTTCACCATGAAAGCTATTACTCCAGAGAGCAGCACCATAACCTACAAATAAACCAAAAGAACCATGAATGCAAAGTGGCTGTAATCACTGTCATCAAGTAAAAATCCGTTTCATTAGGCATTTTAAAAACTGCAAATATTAGCCATTAAGAATAGGAAAGAGAGTCAAGTTGAGAGACAGTAAGAAGTGAAATAAAAGAGCAGAATGAATAGTATTCAGAAATGTAAATTCATCTACAAGGAATAATAGAAAATTCTACAATCATACACTGCGCCTCTGAATGTGAATTTAATTTCATTTTTCTTACTCAGCTGATGAAAACTATACTTTTACTATAAACGTAGTACGTATGCATTATAGAAAAATCAGACAATAAAGGCAGCAAAAAGAACATACTGAATTGCTGTAATTCTAGCTACCCAATGTTATTGACTAATGCACCTTGGTATATATAGCCGTCCAGAGCTTTACCTCATGGACTATTCATTTCATTTAAATGAAATCAATAAACATTCATCAGCGAATTAAAATCTAGGCTAGGCCTTGTGAGAAACACAACATGTAAAAGCTTGCTTTTGCTGTTAAGTGTAGTCGAGTCACTTCTGACTCATAGTGACCCTGGAGAGGGTTTCTGAGGAGTGGCTGGGGAGTGTGAACCACTGACGTTGCGGTTCAAACAACTTGTGGCCCAAAGCTTATCCTACAGTGCCACACCAGGACTCCAGAACCAGACTGGCTGCGTTTAAATCTTAGCCCTGCCATTTACTAGCTGTGTGATCTTAGGCAAATTACCGTATGTCTTTGTGCTCTGTTTTCTCATTTTAACTATCCCTGGGTGTTGGTGAGGATTAAATGAGTTTATATATGAGAAGCATTTAGAACAATTCTTGGTGCATATTAAGAGCTATGTAAGTGCAGGCTGTGATTGTCAGGATTTTTATTATACGCTCAATTGGTTTCTAAGCTCTTTGAGGGCAAGTGCCTATTACATGGAGTCCTGGTATGGTGGATATGACTCGACAGCACTCAACAACAATAACAGTCTAGTTCTGGAGTCCATGCTCTTAACCCCTTCTTCTATATTACCTCTCAAATCACAACAACTTACAACTCAGGCAGTAAAAGAAAATGCACTACACTGAATGCCACACCATTACAGCCAAACACGTGGAATGGAGACAAATCTCAAGATAGATGTTACTTTGGGCTGAAAGAAAAAGAAGAGTCTTTGGATCTTAAAACACTGTAGGTTATTGTTCCAACTCATAGTGATCTTGTATATGTTTTCTGAGGAGTGGCTCATAGGTTTAAACAACCAAACTTGCAGTTAGCAGTTTAATGCTTATCCTACAGCACCGCACCAGGACTACAAAAGCCTGTATGATTTTAAAAGAGGGAAAACCATGGGCCACAGCATGGTGAGGCAGCTAAGCATAAGGCATGTTCACGGGACGGTGAATAAGCCAACCTGGCTGAGAGCAGGGGGCACAGTGGGCTCTACACCACCATACACACATATGGTGTCCTATTCCAATCTATTCCACAGTATGCACAGTTATAAAATTATCTCCTATTTTTAAAGAGAATTTAGATAAAATAGAGGTTGTGGTTTGAATTATTCAGAAGTTTGGTGGTGGTGGTGTTGATGTGCCGTGGAGTTGGTTCTGACTCATAGCGACCCTGTACAGGGTTTCTGAGGCTGTAAATCTTCATGAGAGCAGAAAGCCTCCTCTTTCTCCAGCGGAACAGCTGGTAGTTTCGAACTGCTGAGCTTGCGGTTCGCAGCCCGATTCGTAACCACTATGCTACCAGAGCTCCTTATTAAGAAGCTTAAGTTGTATCAAATAACATCCGTAAAGAATGTGCTCCTTAGAATGATTAGTTGTATGAGACCAAAAGGGCAACATTTGTCCAAAACCAAGTATGACAATAATGGCAGGGACAGGAAAACCACAAGAATGAAAACAGGGAGACCACAGGGAGAGTGCTGACACACCGAGGGGCTTATAGCCTCTGTCACTGAACAATCTGTGTACAAATTACTGATTGGAAAACTTATTTGCTATGTAAACTTTCACCTAAAGCACAACAAAATGCTCAAAATAAATAAATTATATATTTTATTTTTATAAAAATGAGCTACAAAAACATGATGTCTTAATTGAAGATTCTTTCAGTCCCATGTGGGTTTTACCAATTCTTAAATCAGCATAGTCCTAAGGGGACAGAGGGAGCTGAATTATTGTCCAGTTGAAGTGGTGAGAGGTGTTGGTTACAACTCACAGCAACTCTGTACAGGGTTTTTGAGGAGTAGAAAGTCTCAACTTTTCTCCTGAGGAGCAACTGATGAGTTTGAACTACTAAACTTACAGGAAATATTTAATTATTTTTTAATTTAAACATTTAGGTATTGCAGAGTTACTTAATTCTCTGAGTCTCAGTATCCTCAACAAGAAAAATGTGTACTGTTGTTTCAATTCCAACTCATAGTGATCCTATAAAACAGAACTGCCCCTTAGGGCCTAGCTGAAGCCCTCACAGGGACAGATGGCTGGGTCTCTTCTCCCACACGATTGGTCAAACTACAGACCTTCTGTTAGCAGCTTAACACACTTAGCTACTACATCACCTAGGTTTCTTTATTAGGAATAATCTGCCTAATAGGGCTATTGGAGTCCAGGTGTGGCGCTTAGGATAAGCACTGATAATATAAGGCTGGCAGTTCAAACCGACCAGCTGCTCCTCGGAAACTCTATACAGGAATGTTATCAGTCAGAAGCAATTGATGGCAATTAACAATAACAACAGGATTGTTATTAAGATTAAATAAATTAATATTTGCAAAGTACTTAGACTAAAAAGTACTTAGACTAAAAGTACTTAGACTAAAAGGACTTAGAAAAGGACTTGCAAAGTGCCTGAGAAAGAGTAATAAGATCTAATACGTGTTTGAAAAGTTAGCACCACCACCAAAAATGGCATTCCCTATGTACAAAAAGTTAGTTATGGGATGTAGCAACTCCTGTTACACTTTCTAATTTAAAATGGGCCCAAAGTACATATACCTTTGCTCTGGGAATTCCACTCCTGGTACTCTACTGCAGAGACATAAAAATAGAAAAGTACCAGTATAGAAGGGTGTTTTACAGGAATGTTTATTGTAACATTGTTCATAGTCATCAAGAATTAGAAATAAACACTCTGGAAGGACTATTTATTATACAGACATGGAAAAGAATGATTTGGAGAGGTTTTCATAAAGTACTAATAATTGAGAAAAGCAAGATTCAGATAAGATGTATATGACCCCCACTTTTGTTAAAGAAACAAAATTCTAATTTATGTATATATGTGTGTGTGTTTTTGGGGGGTCATATGGAAATACACTGAGCAAAAGATGGAAGCACAAATTTTAGAATGTTAACATGACTTTGCCAGGAGAGGGGGTATGGGACGTACATGTGTATATGGGTAGGAGGACTCAGGAGAAGAGGTACCCACGGTTAAAACAGCAATATGATATGATTCCAGACATATAAACTACACACACATGAGGGGGGTTTCAAACAGCTTGTGGAAAAACTCCATTACCTTTTCATTTCATTTTGATAAAGGTGACTATCTGAGTGTGGCAACACTTCAGAGGCGCTTCATGCTATATTTTTAGGTATACTCATATATATGTTCAGTAATGCAGTGACTCCATATGATAACCACTGGTCTGTGGTTCGAGCCCACTAGTCGCTCTGTGGGAGAAAGATGAGGCTTTCAGCTCCTGTAAAAATTTAAAAGCCACCTTCCAGCGCTTCCCTGCCCAGGCAGCACAGCCTCCCTTCTGCTATCGGAGAACTCCGCTTTTGTTTTTCATTTTGATTTTGGTTTTGTTTTCTACCCGACTGGTGTTGTTTGGCCATCATATAGCCTCCCTTCTGCTACTGGAGGGCTCTTTGTCCCCCTACATTACACGAAAAGAGTCAGCAACTGCTTCCAAATAGCCAAGCTGCAAAAACACTTTATAAAACACCAAAACCCAGGCAAGAACCAATACCAGCTGCCATAAACCAGGGAAACAAGCAACACCTATAAAAGTTACTCTGAGTTAAGATATAAGAGGAGTGAAAAGGGAAGACCATAACCTGATCACATCTTCCTGGAGGCAATCAGAAAACATAAAAAACTACCAAAATACAAAATTAATTATTAGGGCCACAGAAAAACATTAAACATGTCCAAGAAGCAAAAGCAGATGACCATATCGGCACATTTCCAGAAAAAAGATAAAATATCTGAGACAAATGAACCAGAAGTAGACCTCCTCTCCATGCTGGAAGGAGGGTAGGCCTTGGAAATACCTGAGA
>NW_006408551.1:20603588-20608491 GCF_000296735.1 Chrysochloris asiatica | reverse complement strand
AAAAAAAAAAATTTAAAAGCCTAGGAAACTCTATACAGGGTCGCTATGAATTGCAATGGACTGGAAGGCACTTTACAACAATAACATATATGTTTAGAATCTATACTCTGAACACATACTACTTATATTATTAAAACAAAACTAATAAAATTATGTTTTCACTGTGAAGAAAAAAAAACAAAATAGAAATTGTCGTTGTGCCCGTGGAGTTGGTTCCAACTCACAGTAATCCTGTATAAGGTTTCCAAGGAGCGGATGGTGATTTTGAAATGACACTTTGAAGCTCAAACCGACCTTGCAGTCACACGTTTATTTCCAAATTATTTGTGAGCTGTAATTTAGTGTGGTTAGAACGCAAACCAGGCACCAATAGATCTGAATTCTAGTCCTGGTTTTGCCTTTGACTTTGGAATTTAGTTTTCTCATCTAAGAAAGAACCCTTATCTTGCCCTCCTTCCAGGGTAACTATGAAGATTAAATTTGAGAATGGATATGAGTTAGCACTCTGAAAACTAAACACTGCATTAGTAATGAAGAGGTGATTATTATAATGCTTCTTAAAGACTCACACACACAAATTCAGTACTTACCAAAGCAGAAATGGACCAGGGACCAAATATTCCCCCTTCTCCAAACACTGGCTCAAAGAAGGGCACAGCGACTAATAGCATGGCAGATGACACCGGTGCCTGGTAGTACAGTAACTGCATTGAGTTTACTTGTAATTCATGCTGTTTGGCTCCTACCCACTGAAAGTTAAGAGATAAAACAAGTCAGGCGCAATTAAGTTTAGGTGATAATTAAATATACAGATGTAGCCCCAGATTCCATTTCTTTCTAAAAATGCACCCTTGCCCAAAAGCAGACTAAGGGAGAGGAGCAGGTTAGAGATTGACAGGAACCTCAGTTATCCCAGGTGGTGGCCACTGTGAGGGGCTAGAAAGGTAGAAAGCTCTTTTGACTCAATTTACAAAACCCACGGAATGTTCTTCTACCTCCTGCTACTTTGTGGCTAATACCTACTGCAATAAATGAGGTAATCACCAAACTCAAAACAGTGATTTCATTTAGTTAGTCAAACCAACACATCTAAACCTCAAATCCCACCAGAGCTTGAAATGCTTTGCAAACATGACTGAAAAGGAGGCTTTCATGAAAGCCTGCTGGGATCGTGTGAATGAAATCTGGCAAGAACAGCTAAGGCTTATGAAGAACATTACCTACATAGCTCTTTTCCCTGTAGGTCTGGGTATCCTGTTACAGAGACTCCAAGTCTATAGAAATTCACCACTACAAAAACAGAAAAGCAGGAAACTGAAACAAACTCCTGCCAGCCTTCAACTAAGAGTCTTATGTGGATAGAGAATTCAGGCTTCAGCTGCTTGTTCCTTGGGCACAGCCCTGGGCAAAAACAGATGCCAAGAATGTGTGCATGTCCCTCCCTTCCTTCAACAACCTCACCACGCAGCTGCATCTGCCTCTCCCACAGAACTATCTGGAACAGTAGTCCACACTCAGCCTCTTGCTTTCACGCACTGCAATGCATCCCTCCATTAAAATCACTCTGGCAAAGGGCACTGCCAACCCCAATGGCCAGATCTAAAGGACTCCTCAGCCTTCTTCTTGCTGGCCACCTCTGCAGTGCCTGAAGATTTCTCTTGAAAGAACCAGACTTCTGGTTGGCACTACACCTTCATCTCCGATCAGGTTCCTCTTCCTTTATTTACTATTTTTTAAGGTTGATGTCTCACCTGTTACCTTTTCTCTCCCTCACTGGTCTCTTTTACTGTCTGCTGACATCTCTATTATCTACAGCACCCTTAACCTTTCCTTCTATCTTCAACAATTTATTGGCCATCGTAACTTAGAGAATCTTCATGAACTTGTATAAAATAAACTCATTTTTCTTCTACAAACGTGTTCTTCTTGTGTCCCTCCATGTAATGACATCATCTCCCCCAAAGGATCAGACCCCTAATTCCCTTCACTCTCACACTACATCAGATCCTACAAATCCTTTCTTCAGAAAGCTTTTAGGGTCTCTCTTCACCTTTCTATCACCTTTCTATGTCAACCTCCACAGTCCTAATTGAGGCCCTCCTACCTTCGCCTTCAACCATGGATAGCTTCTAACTGCTCCTTTCTTCAATTATCCGCCCCTCATTTGCCACCAGTTACTTTCCTAGAACACAGGGACTGAGCAAGTCATTCCCCTACCTAAACACCTTTCCCTGTACCTTCAGAAAGAAGCACACACTTTCTCAGCACAACAGTCAAGATTCTTCCCTATCTGGGCCCACTTATCCCCTGATTTCTCTTCCTGCGATGCACCTATACTTTAGCCTCACACCAAACAAATAATGTTCCGTGTTTTCACAAAAACATTGCAAATAAAAATGTCTGCTATATTTCTCAACCATGTCTGCTTCAAATTAAATGAACCTTTTCCATAACATGTTATCTCAGCATCCCTCTTGTATAATTTTCACTTCCTCCCCAGTGTTCCTCAGAACTTTCTTAATTCCCTGTGGATTTAAGTGATTTGCTGTCTACATGTGTCTCTACAATGCTGGATGGTAGCTGCTTTTTATCTCTGTAACTTCAAGGCTGAGCATAAGACTTATTTTTTAGCACAAGAAAAGTCTGATACATGAATTAATGAATGAATGAATGATTCAACAGTTTCTCTACTAAGTTAACAGTTCATGAGTCATTCTTGAATTTTTTTTAATGTTTCCACAGTCTAAGAAGAAATACTTTAGAAATTATATATCTGAGAACAATGGGAAAATGTAACTTTCTTTAAAAGAATATTTTTAGGGCATATACTTATTCCATAAGAGCACTTTCCCATTTACTATTAACAGAAAACTCTGCCCATTAATTAGTCTACATTAATTTATTTGTCAATATCACTTCAAATATCTACCTGAGGGATATAGAATTCTCAATTTGAATCCACAATTCTGAGACATGGGTGAACAGAAATGATCATATTGATATGAACAGTATGTACAATGATTTATGATTATGTATAAGGAGTATAAGAGCTTCTATTTAAAAAAATTAAATTTCTTACTATATTTAATAAATATTTAGCCCTCCTGAGGGAAAAAAACACAATTTGATTAGAAACAAAACTAAAAAGAAAAATTCCCAGCACGCCTGTCAGTTTGTTGTACCATGGTGGCTCACGTGTCGCTGTGATGCTGGAAGCAAGGCCACCACTATTTTAAATACCAGACTGATCCCAGGGTTAACAGGATTCAGCTGAGCTGCCTCACTAAGCCAGATTAGTAAGAAGGAGAGACAGACTACTTCTGAATGTTTAGCCACTGAAAACCTTATGAAGAGCAGTGGACTATTGTCAGATTTAGTGCCGGAAGAGGAGGCCCTCAGGTTGGACGGCACTCAGAATACAACTGGGGAAGAGCTGCCTCCTCAATGTAGAGCTGACCACGATGATGCAAATGGAGTAAAACTTTTGGGACCTTCATTTACTGATGGGGCACAACTCAAAGGGAAGAGAAACAGCTTCAAGTTTCCATAAATAATCAGAACACAAGAAAGTACGAAGTATGAATTTGGGAAAATTGGCAGTTTTCAAAAATGAACCGGAACACATAAATATAGATATCCTAGGCATTAGTGAGCTATAATGGACTGCTGCTATTGGCCATTCTGAATCTGAAAATCCTATGGTTTATGATGCTGGGAATGGCAAATTGAAGAGGAATCTTCATCGAAAAGAACATTTAAAGATCTTAAAGTATAATACTGTCTGTGATAGGATGACATCCCTATGCCTAAAAGAAAAATCAGTTAATATTACTATTATTCAAATTTACATACTAACCACTAAAGCGATTGATGATAAAATTGAAAAATTCTACCAACTTCTTCAGTCTGAAATTGAGCAAACATGCAAACAAGATGTATTGATAATTACTGGTCGTTGGAAGGCAAAGGTTGGGAACAAAGAGGAAGGATTAGAAGTTGGAAATTTTGGTTTCGGTGAAAGAAACAATACTGGAGATCCTATGATAGAATTTTGCAAGATCAATGACTTATTCATTACAAATATCCTTTTAAACAAAATAAAAAATGACTATACATACGGATCTCATCAGATGGAATGTACAGAAATCAAATTGACCACATCTGTGGGATCAGATGGTAGAAAAGGTTCATATCATCAGTCAAAACAAGGCCAGGGCAGACTGGCGAACAGACCATCAAATGCCTTAAATTCAGGCTGAAGATGAAAAACATTAAAGCAGGCCCACGACAACCATAATTTGACCTTGAATGTATCCCACCGGAATTTAGAGATCATCTCAAGAACAAGTTTGATGCTTTAGACATTAATGATTGAAGACCAGAAGAGTTGTGGGACTCAAGAACATCATACATAAAGAAAGAAAAAGGTCACTATGAAGACACAAAAGAAGGAAAAGATCAAAATGAATGTCAAAAGAGACACTGCTGTACAGTGTAGAGATGCTAAAGCAAATAGAAGAAATGAGAAGGTAAAAGAGCTGAGCAGAAATTTTCAAAAGGCAGCTCTTGAAGACAAAGTCAAGTGTTATAATGAAATGTGCAAAGACCCAGAGTAAGAAAACTAAATGGGAAGAACACGCTCAGCATTTCTCAAGTTGAAATAACTGAAGAAAAAAATTCAAGTCTCGATTTGAAATACTGAAGGATTCTATGGACAAAATATTGAATAATGCAGAAAGCATCAAAAGAAGATGGGAGGAATATACAGAATCACTATATGAAAAATAAATGGTTGATGTTCAACTATTTCAAGAGGTAGTACATGATCAAGAGTAGACAGGGATGGACAATTTACACATTGGCTACCCAAAGTGGGGGGGCTACAAAGGCAAGAAGTGACTGG
>NW_006408551.1:20587206-20602559 GCF_000296735.1 Chrysochloris asiatica | reverse complement strand
TAACAACAACAACAAATGTATGTGAAAGTAGGATAATGAATAAGAAGTCCATATAAGAATTGATTCATTTGAGCTATGATGTTGGAGAAGAATATTAAAAGTACCATGGACTGTTAGAAGAACGCATAAATCTATGTTGGAAGAAGTACAGTCAGAATACTCCTTAGAAGCCAGGATGTCCTGACTTCATCTCTCATACTTTGGACAAGATTATCAGGAGTGACCAGTCCCTGGAGAAGGACACAGTGCTTGATAAAGTGGAGGGTCAGAGAAAAAGAGGAAGACCCTTAGCACAATGGCTTGGCACAGTGCAGCAGTTGTGGACTTAAATGTAACAGCTGTGAGGATGGTGCAGGCCGGATGGTGTTTCGTTCAGGTATGCATAGTGTTGTTATGAGTCACAACTGACTTGCTGGCACCTAACAACAACAGTAACAAAATTTAAACCGGCTGAAGTATACATGTTAAGTGTGGAATTTTGTTATCCCCAAGATATGTGTTAATGAATCCTAATCCCTATGCTTGTGGTCAAGCATCCTGGTGTCACAGTGCTTCAGTGCTCAGCTGCCAAGAGAAATGATACGAGCTGCCAAGAGAAATGATACGAGCTTACTAGCAGCTCTTTGAGAGAAAGATGTGTTGATATGTTCTGTAAAGATTTCAAACAAAATCGAAACCCACTGCCTTGGAGTCAACTCCAACTGCCCTACAAGGTTTCCAGGGAAAATGTCTTTACAGAAGGCAAATGTCACATCTTTTCCTGTGGAGCAGTTGGTGGGCAGGAACCTGGTGGGTTAGCAGCTAACCTCTCAACCCCTGCACCACCAAGGTACCTTCCATAAAGATTTACAGCTATGGGGCAGTCCTACTCCATAGGGTCACTCACTGGCAGTGAGTTTGGTTTTGGAGTTCAGTGTCTATATAATGCCATTTGGGAACAGGGTTTTCCTTGTTACCTTAGAGGCAGTATCACTATGAGGTGTGTCTTAAATCAATCTTTCAGGAGTTAAAAAACAAATTAAGCAAGTAGCAAAAAAGCGGAGCTGGGGGAAGACAGATGAAACGTAACAGAAAGATCATGAAGACATGGAGAAACAGAAGCTAAGAGACAAGGACCTCCCTGCGGACTCCACAGAGAAAGAAAGCCTTCCCCTAAAGCTAGCACCCTGAAGTTGGACTTTTAGTCTCCTAAACTGTGAGAAAATAAGTTTCTGTTTGTTAAAGCAGAATACCCTTGTGGTATTCCTGTTACGGCAGCATTAGAGAACTGAGACAGCTCCAGAACAAGTTTTCTACAACAGAAGCTGAGCTTCTCTGATCACTCTTTGGAGTAAAGGACAGAATATTATGAAGTCAACTATCAACACCTAGTGGGGCGCAGAACCCTATCATGCCACCCATCTCTTTATTTTATTTTAACTGGTTCAATGCCATGAAAAACAAAAACAAAAAACATTCAACCCAGTAATGTTTGTGACAATGTTTCTGAGATGACCAATATCAGAAAGTTTAAGATGTCAATATTATTGAACTCCTATCAGCTCTGGTAGCGTAGTGGTTATGAGTCGGACTGCTAACCTCAAGGTCAGTAGTTTGAAGCTACCAGTGTTTCCATGGCAGAAAAGTGAGGCTTTCTGCTCCCATAAAGAAAAAGCCTTGGAAACCCTATGCAGGGTGGCTATGAGTCAGAACTGACTCCGTGGCACATCACCACCACCACCACCACCACCACCATCATAACAAGAACAACTGAGTTACAAACAATGAATGGATGTTTGTCAAAAAAGTAAAATTGGTTAAAACATTATACATTTTGGCTCAGATTCCCCATGCAGGCACACTCTAGTAATTCCAGTCCAAAGTTTTCAATATAGAGAGAATCCTGTTTCAATACACCATACACCAAGGTAGTGTTTCCTTACTATTTAAGAAACAAAGTATATGTTGATTGGGAATTAATAATTATGACAAAAGTGAATCCAGGAACACATTTTGAATGAATACCTACTCTAGGCAAGGCACAAGCACAAGAAGTAAAATACCTACTGCTATAAAGTACTTAAATTAATATAAGCCAATTATTAGAAGCCAATATACAAAATGTAGCAGCAATATTTTTTTCCTGAGGTAAAGATCTATAAATCTGAAAATGTCTTTGCTTGTTCAAATTTTTGAAAGTGTACTCCTTCACAAAAACTGTTTTAAATAAAGAGTAAATGACAACTATAAGCAAAAAACTTAGTCCTCATTTTGTAAAGATTCTCCAGAAAATAATACAGCTTCACCCAAACTCAGAATGTTAAGCCTAGGCATTACACTTACAAACAGGTAGGTATTTGAAGAGCATCATCACCCAAGTTTGTCTCCTTGCTTCTCTTCACCTGGAGTCAGATAATTTACACAATTACACTTCCTTCCCAACACTCTATTGTCTCTATACTGTATTTTCTAACCCTTGGGATACAGCTTCAAAATTTATGAAATCTGCTAAAATGCACATAAAGAAAAAAAAAAAAAATTACCAACCACTTGATAAAGGGATGTAACTAAAACACCAAGAGCAGCAAACACCAATCCAAGGAAATTAAACTTCACATCGTAATAAGAGTTTAGGATTACACCTAAAGTTATAGGAATCTGTAAAGAAAAAGAAGTACATATTGTTCAGATTAAATTCAAGAGATAAACATTTAGTATTCTGTTACAGTACTTTACAAGGTTTTTATAAACACATCATTGGGAAACAATAAAATTCTTTAAATGTTTTTTTTTTTGAAAACTGGTTATTAATCCTATTTTTTCAAAGTGAAATATGATGTTATATTGGTGTTCACATTTAATTCTACTTTAAATTTGGGGCAAATAATGAAACGATGTTACACTTTTCAATAAATGAGTATCAACGTATACATGTATAAGTACATGGATCCTAAAACTAATGTCTAAACAACAAATAAATATGTAACTACAAAGTGCTCTGTGGGTTAATGCTTGTACTGCAAAGTGGGTTTGAACCACAAGGTTGGTGGTTCAAGATCACTAGCTGCTCCTTTGAAACCCTATATAGGGTTGTTATGGGTCAGAACTGACTCAACGGCACGTAACAACAACAACCAAAGCAAAGAAAATATTGTATCTTTTCAAGCGCCAGCAAGTCGTTTAGGACACATATCGACCCTGTGCAAGGTTTCTGAGGCTGTAAATCTTTGCTGGAACAGAAAGCCTCATAGGTCTTCTGGGAGCGGCTGGTGGGTTTTAACGACTTGGGGTTTGCAGTCGTGTATCCTACAGTGCCACTGTGTTCCCTTTATGATTTATAAACCCCTTCAATGTGTCATCATCATACTCTGCGATTTGAATTTTATGCTAAACTTTTAAATATTTGTCATATATGGTTTGGTTCCCTGAAGGAGGAAAGCCGTTTTCAGTTTGTTTTGCAGACCTTCTGATACATTGTATTGCAACACATTTAACGCTGTTTTCTTTCTTATCTAACACATAAAGATTTTCATCAAACAAGTTATTAAAACGCACATCAACACACCCTTCTGGGCTAAAAGCCCAATAGAACGCCAATATGGCTTACCCCACCTCCCTAAAATAAGCAGAGTTCACATGCTCACAGATTACTCATTTGAGAATTTCTAGACAACTGGAAAGAGCGTGGCACAAGGTTAGACAATGCACAGTCAAATTTCCCGGGAAGACAGACACTCCACAGGCAGTTAGAGGAGCGCCTCGGGAAACAAGATACTCACCAGCGTGAGTTGTATTCTGGTGGAGAAGGTCTTCTTGTAGTAGAAAGTCTGGATAGCTATGATGACTGGCGTAGTCATAGCCTTGGCCAGCTGATAGGTACCTATGGTGTTGTTCTGCAAAGAGAGGTTGGTGAAGACCACGAAGCCACAGAAGCTGAGAGCCAGGAAAAGGAGCTTGGAGGGTGACAGACTTTTGGGGGCAAAGATGTTCAGCTTCTGGCAAATGTACAAGCCCAGCCAGGTGACCACGAAGTGCACCAGGGTCAGGCTCATGTTGGGGAATCCGTGGTGCACATAGATCCATTTGTTGAGGAACACGATGCAGATGGACACCAGCAGGTTGAGCAAGAGCCCGGCGGCGATGCGCCCATTGCCCCGCACTCGGTCCACCAGTGATGCCATGATCCCCACTTTTAGCTGAGCGGCGACCTCCGCGAAGCCAGGGCCCTCCAGACTCCTAGGAGGGAGCTCGATCTGTCTCCGGCTGCCCTTCCCCTCCTCCTGTGCAGCTGCCTCTCACAGCCGCTGGCCTCACCCCTCGGCTTGGGAGAAGCTTGCACCCATCGGGTCTCCAACCCACAGACTCCTTAGCAGTACTGACGGGCTCCGCCACCGCCCATTGAGACGCCCGGGACGCGGCAGCGCGCTCCACTCATTACTACCCCCCACGCCCCGCCTCCGTCCTTGGCCACGTGACTCGGGGCGCCAGGGCTTCCGCCCTAGAACGGTCAGAGGCGGAGCATCGTCTGCGCAGGCGCGTTAGGCGCTGGGTGAGGCACAGTTGGTGGGACTTCGTAGCGCCTCCCGCTTATCCTAGACACTGACTAGGCTGTTCATTGACCACAGCCTCTTGACTTTCTATATTCCTTGTATGTCAGTTTATCCGACTGGCTAGATATCTTCCCTTTCAGATTTGTGAAGTGTGCTATGCAGACACGGTTGGCCAGTTTGAAATATTTAATCCACTGCTCTGGAGTTGAGGGTTACGGGGGCAGTGGCCCACATCTCTCAGCGAGCAGGCACTGGGCGGGGTCAGTATCCTCTGCTGTCACATCAACTCACACCCTATGAATGAGCTGGGGAAAAGAACAATTGGAGTCCGTCTACGGTGCCTGGGCTGCAACCTGAACCCAGAGTGGGACCACGCGGAAGCAGGGACCCCCTTAACTCTTTAACTCTCGGCCGCACTCACCTGGAAGTTAGCCTCCGTAACAAGGAGCTGAGGGAGGCGGGGAAGAGAGAGGTTGTCAATCTGCCCTTCCTAGGGACAAACCGTAGTCCTGAGAACTCCTAGTGTGATGCTAGAGAAGCACTGGGCCACGAACCACAAGGTCAGCAGTTCAAACCCACTAGTTGCTCCTTGCAAACACTGTACCAGGTCGCTATTAGTCGAAACCGACTGGTGGCACTAACAACTGGGAGAGATGTGGAGTTGTCTTGGCCACATTTAGCCCGAGCAGAAGGGGGCAGTTAGAGGAAGCAAGTTGGAGCCCAAGTGCCATCCATAGGCACTCACTTTTCTCACCAAGATGTAGTAAATTTTCTTAACTATGTGGTATATGCCCTTATGGCAATTTCAAGAGACTTTAAATTATTGCTTTATATAATTTTCACCAAGTCTTGCTGTTTTTCTGGGGGCAGAGGTGGGAAGAGGGCAAGACCCAGCTCCTCACAAGGTCTTCCAGAACTTCGAGAATTTTCAGTTTCTCCTCTTTTTTGAAATGTTTTATACTTTCATGTTTTACATTTAAGTCCATGAACCATTTTGAATTTTTCATATAAAGTGTGCGATTTAGGTCATGGTTAATTTTTTTAGCACATGGATGTTCAATTGCTCTAGCCCCATTTATTGAAAAGGTTAGCTTTCATTTCACTGAATTGCTTTTTCACCTTTGTGAGAATGTTGAACATACTTACTTGTGTGGAGCTGCTCCTGGGTTTCCTTCTGTTTCACTGGTCTATTTGTGCATTTAAAAATTTTTTTATTACTGTAGCTATCTATGTAAGTCGTAAAATCAAAATCGCTGGTTATTTTAGTTTCTTTGCCTTCTAATATGCTTTTTAGAGTAATATCGATGTAGGTTAATGCGCAGGACTGTAAGTGAAGTGCAAGGTTGGTGATGCAAGCTCACCAGCTGCCCCTCAGAAACCCTCTACAGGGTTGTTGTGGCTCACCTATTCGATCGCACTTAATAATATATGTATGTATATAGAAGCTCAGTAGCTCTGGAGTTTAAGCATTGGACTGTGAACAACAAGGCTGATGGTTCAAGCCCACTAGCTGCTCCATGGGATAAAGATAAAACTTTCTGCTTCTGCCAAGATTTATGGCCTTGGAAATTCTAGTCATGTTCACTATGATTCATAACCAACTCGAGAGCTTTTTTACAACAAAATACATATATGTTAATATGTATTGCTGGGATTTTAATAAAAATTATGCTAAAATGGCATCTGTTTGGATAATAACTTGTTTCCTGTGTTCCAATTAACAAAAGTGGTGTGTTTCTCATTTATTTAAATCTTTGGGTTCTTTCATTCATATTTGCACCTAAGTATTTTTTCGGTGTATGTAAAATACTTATTTTTAATTTTGGTGTTTTAGTATACAGAAAAACTGATTATTCTGGAACGGTGCTGAACTCATTTGTTGTTGGAGGTTTTTCTTTAAGATTCCATGGAAGTTTTTACATAGACAATCAGGCCATTTACAAACAGGAACAATTTAATTTTTTCTTTCCAATCTTAAGTTCCTATTGTTTCCTTTTCTTGACTTACTATACTGTCTTGGATTTCTAATACTATGTTGCATTAAGGATGGTAAGAGAAAACTTGGAAGGTATTGCTAAACATAATTTTTAAAGATTTTACAAAATAACAATACATGCTTACTATAAAACATTCAAAACACATAAAAGTGAATAATATGTTCCTACCCTCCAAGGTAACCACTGAGTCATATTTCCTTCCAAACCTCTCCCTAATTCATAGAACCACACAAAATCTATACACACATATATGAATGAATGTATATACATGTGCATGTGTATAACTTAGAGACATGTCTTCATAGATGTGCATTTTTTCATTTATTCATACACTTTTGGTCAACTTTCATGGCAGCTCATACTGCTCTACCTGGTTCTTTTTAAGGGCGTACAATAACGTGTAAGAATGAAAGAGGTTGCTGACAAGTAAATACTTCCATCTTTGAATCACATTAGCTCCTGGTGTGGCACTGTGGGTTAGTGCACTGGACTGCAAGGTCATTTGAACCACAAGTGCAGCGAGCAGTTCAAGCTCATCAGCTGCTCCGTGGAAACCCTATACAAGGTCACCTATGGGTCGGAATAGACTCAACAGCACTTAACAACAATATCCCCAGAGATTTGAAGCAGAGCCCATTGTCTCTATAAGTCTTCCCAACTGATGTCAGGACAGTGTTGTGATCAATTACTGCTTCTTATTTTGTGTGCAGGAGTGCCAACATCCATTTCTTAGGTCAGAATGTTCTCACTTAGCTAACTAGAACCACTCATGGTGTATAATATTCTAAAACAGGCTGAGACAGTATCTCTAGGCGTGGTATCTATCTATCTATCTATCTATCTATATATATTAAAAATTCTTAACATTGTTCAGAAGATTAGCCAGTTTTAGAGTTATAAATCAAGACCATGTTTTATTCGTTCACAATCTCACTCCTAGCTATTGTCCACTTCCCAAGCCCAGTCCATTTGGGAGTATTTGCTGAGTCACAAACATGCCTAGCTAATCAATAGTCATTTCCAGGCCTTGTTTATACAGATTTCTTTACTTGTAGGTTCTCACCCTTTTTTGCACTATACCTTTGCCTTTGTAAATTGTTCATTCCTTAAACTCCAGTCCAAATGCTACTTCCTCTGAGATATTTTAGCTGGAAATAGTTTCTTACTATGCAGATTATTTGTATTTTTTAAATGGTATTGTGTGATACATTTATTATATTTCTCACACTAGAAGAGCTGGATTAGGTCTAATTTTGTATTGTCATTTGTTACAGTATTTACTGTATGACACACACTATATGCCAAGTCTTGATATGGCCCAACTCATGTTAATAGGATTGTTGAGTCAGAGTTTCATTTAAACTGTAATTTTTGAAAAATTCTAAATTTTATGGAAAAAAAAATTTTTTTTTGTGTGCCTGGGTTGAAAATGAATTAATTTCCCATCCTCTTCATAACTTAAAAGATCTCAGAGTATGTATGATTACAGGGAAAAAATTAGGAAATAAATTATTATTTCATTCCCTTATTATATAACCAATCCTGAAACTTGTAAGAACAGAACATTAGTTTATTTTTACATAAATTTTATTAATAAACACAGGGAAACAGTGACATAATACATTAAATTTTCAAAGTGTCACCATAACATTCTAAAATTAAAAATTCAAATCTCTAAATTTTATAAACATTTTCCATGATAATCAAAAGAAAACCCAGTAATTACAAATATGTATATTTTACAAAGAACTTCATTTATTATCATGGAAGTTACTTGCATTACCAAGAAGGGATGAATTATGACTGAATCTCATACCCTAATGGGTCATGTCCCTGGTCTAGAAGCACTAGAGAAGATTCCCTTAACTTCTGTAGCAACTTCCTTAGTTCTTCCTTAGAAAATACCTAATTTGGAAAAATAAAAAGTTTAAAAAATGAGAACAATGAAGATCATGAATTTACAGTCACCTAATCAATCTAATTATGCAGCTCTGGTAGCTCAGTGGTTACAAATTGGGCTGCAAACCGCAAGGTCAGCAGTTCGAAACTACCAGCTGTTCTGCGGGAGAAATATGAGGCTTTCTGCTCCTGTAAAGATTTACAGCCTCGGAAACCCTGTGCAGGGTCGCTATGAGTCGGAACCGACTCCACGGCACATAACAACAACAACAATCAATCTGATTAGCTAAATTCCTTTGTAGGATTTACATAGTCAAGGGCTAGTAAATTAAAGTGGTACAGTAATTTCACAATTATTCCCCAGAACAGTCTCAACACCTCTTGCTTCATAGAAATATGCACACATTTTGAAAAAGAAGCACAAACATTAAAACAAGATCATTATTTTCAGCCCTGAACAATTAAAAATGTAAATACATCTTACAAAATTAAGTAATATGACAGAACTTCTAAATCACTAAGATTTAAAATTGCAAATGCTCTAGAACTTACCAGATACAACTTGTGGCGCTCAGAGGATACCATATCTGCTAACTGCAGACATTCCTGATACTGACCAGTATTGTGCAGTATGGTGTGAAGAAGAAAGCACAACATTGGCAGACACAGCTTTCTCAGTAAAATCATCTGATGTGCTCTTTCATGGTCTTCTTCAGCATCCTACAAACAGACAACAAGTGGTCATTTTAACAATTTTAAGCTAAATAAATCCTTATGAGATAAGGTATTGAATCAAAACCAAAACGCAAACCCATACATCTATGGTCAACTGATTTTTGGCAAAGGTGCTAAGTCTATTTGACAAAGGAAGAAGAGTGTCTCCAATAAATGGTGCTGGGAAAACTGAATTTCCACACATAGAAAAATGAAACAGGATCTGTGTCTCACACCATACAAAAACAAAATGTAGTAAGGACCTAAATGTGCAAACTAAAACCATGAAATTCTCAGAACCAGCAGGGGTGTCACTGTCAGGCCTAGCTTCCAACAATGGATTATTTCATAACAAAAGCACAAACAGCAAAAGACATATAAATGGGACCTCAAAAAAAATTAAAGCATTTGTTCACCAAAAGACTTAATCAAAGGAGTTAGAAGACAAGCTAACAACTGGAAGAATATCTTTGAAAATATATATCCAACAAGAATCTATAACCAAAAGACAAATACATACATACATATTAAATTTAATGGAAAAAAACCAAATAACCCAATCATCAAAGGGACAAAGGACTTGAAGTTAGATTTCACCAAACAGGACACTCAAAAGGCCACCGAACACTAGAAAGACTGCTTCGCACCATTAGCTATCAGAGAGATACAAATCAAACACAAAATGAGATAGCATTTCACTCCACACACTGGGCTGCTAACCTCAGTCCAGACCTACCAGGTTTGGAAACCCTATACAGGATCACTGTAAGTCAGGACCAACTCACAGCACTTAACAACAGGATGGCTAAAAAAGAAAAAACAAACCCCAGAAAATAACAAATGTTGGCAAGGATGTGAGGAAATTGGAACCCTTATCCATTGCTAATAGGAATGTGAAATGGTAGGGTCACTGTGGAAATCAGATTGGTAGTTCCTTAAAAAAAACAAAAACAAAAAAACAAATACTAAACGTAGAATGAATATATTAACAGTTCTACTGCTGTTGTTGTTAAGTGCCGTTGAGTTGGTTTTGACTCATGTTGACCCTGTATACGGTTTCTGAGGAGCGGCTGGTGGGTTTGAACCACCAAACCTTGTGGTTCAAAACGACCTTGTGGTCCAGTGTTTATCTTGCAGTGCTATACCAGGACTCTATTCCACTCCTAGGTATGAGAATATACACAAAAGTTTTGGCAGTAAAGACTCTAAAACAGGGATTTGTACACCAATGTCTAGTTCAGCACTATTAACAATAGTTAAAATGTGGAAGCCACCTAAATGCCCATCAACAGATGAATGGATAAATAAATATGTGGTGCAGTCATTCAATGGAATACTACTCAGCTCATAGGAAAAATACTGATATGTGCTACTGTATGGATGGAGCTGGGAAAATTTTATTTTTAAGAACCCAGTGCTGTCATTAAATAAGCCAATCACAAAGGACAAGTATTATGTAAACCCATTTATATAAAAAGACAAGGAAGGGCACAAGTATAGGTAACAAAGCATATTGGTAACTATCAGGAACAGAAAGGAGCCCTGGTGGTATAGCGGGTTAAGGATTGGACTGCTAACTGCTAGGTTGGAGGTTCAAACACATCAGCTACTCCAGAGGAGGCTGTCTACTCCTAGAAAGACTTACAGTCTCAGAGACCCTAGGGAGCAGTTCTTCTCTGCCCTATGTGGTCACTATGAGTTGGAAGTGACTCAATGGCATAAGGTTTAGTTTGGTTTTAGCTAGGTGCCAGATGGAGGGGAAAAGAGTGATGGAAAGTCACATTGATTAAGGGTAGGGCTGTACAGCTTACTGATATAAGTTAGTTGAATTGGCAAAGTTGTGTGAGGGAGATACATGGGAGTTTCAAAAATTTGTGGGGAAATGGAATGAAAAGATAATAGAAGTTTCTCATGAACTTTTTGAAGTACTTTGGTATGATTTTTAAAAGCTGCAGAGGCTGCTTATATACAGCCAAGTATTTCATGAAACTTAGCTCCTTGGTTTGGAGGTTTTAGGTCATCATAGTTGATTGACCTAACGACAGTGTCTCTGTTCTGTCTCTCACTTGTACCTTGCAAGTACTCATCCAAAGCACAATTGGCCTCTATTTACCTGGAGCAACAGAGAGAGAAGAAAATCAGGAATAGGGAGAGGATATGAAAGATGTAATATGTGGCTAACTGCCTCCATGAATGACTGCTTTGTTTGCCGTGAGATCAGAAGAACTGGATGGTGCCCAGGTACTGTTACTGAACCTTTTGATCAAAGATTCCACAGAAGAATTTTGGTCAAAACAGGGAAAACATACAACAAAATTTAAAATTCTCATGGATCTACACTTCCTGGAGCCATGAAGGTTAGATGAACCCCTGAAACTATTTCTGTGAGATAATTTTTAAATCTTAAACCAAAAATATCCCCTAACGTTGTCTTAAAACTGAATTTTAGCTTAACTAGTAAAATTGCTTGCCTTGCGCACTGATGTTCTTTTAAGAACAATTTACATGGATCAAATTGACAACAGCAACTCAAAAGATTAGACAGAAACCTTAGCGGACATGAGCTTATGTTAATGAGGAAGGAACAACTCAGAAAAGGAGGGTGAAACTGGCTGCACAGATCAAACACTGTAAGCAATGTCACTGGATTATACATGTACTGTTGAGTTGGTGTTGTTGTGCTGTGCACATTATCAACAACAGAAAAATAAATATAATTTAGGAAAATCACAAAGCTCTGGTAGCGTAGTTGTTATGAAGCAGGCTGCTAACCTCAAGGTTGGCAGTTCGAAACTACCAGACATTCCGGGGAGAAAGAACAGGCTTTCTGCTCCTGTAAAGATTTACAGCCTCGGAAACCCTGTGCAGGGTCACTATGAGTCGGAACCAACTCCACAGTACTTAACAACAACAAGTAAAATAATAAAAGTACAATAGAAGTAAAAATTGTGGTGTTGGTGAAAAACAGTGACTATAGCATGGATTGCCAGGAGACTGGTTAAACTGTTTTGGAAGTAGAGCTCAAAATGCACCTTACAATCAAGACTGACAAGACTTAATCTTATGTACTTTGGACATGTTGTCGGGAAAGACCAGTCCTTAGAGAAGGCAATCACGCTTGGTAAAGTAGAGGTTCCATGAAAAAGAGGAAGACCTTCAAGTGAAATGACTGATATATGGGTGCAACATTGGGCTCAAACACAGCAATGATGCTGAGGATAACTGAGGGTCCTCAGGGTAGTGACTCATTCTATTGTACACTGGCTCGATTTCAGTGGAAACTGGTTCAGTGGGTGCACTTAAGAACAAAGTTTATTGCCCATTTAATAACCAACAAAAAAACAAAGCAAGGTTTCAACCATGGAATCTAGTAAATGAGGCTTAGTCAAAAAAAGACAAATAATGTAAATAAAATACCCTTCAATTTATATTCAAATAAACTTATTATGCCTTGAATGAAAACATGTATAAAAGAAATAAGCATCAGAGCATAAATCAGAACAAAAGTAATCACTATTTCCGTGGGCACATATAGATGTAAATACAGGTAGCTATAAAGGACTAATGCTAGCAACTGATGCGGTAAAGAAGGGTCAGGATGGGGAACGGGGCATACAGGGAAGGACGACTTCTTATAAACCTTTCGTCTATTTCATCTATAATGAAGAAAAATGCATAATTTCCTCACATGATTAAAAAAGAAAAGTGGAAAGGACTTACAGATTTGAATGATACAATTAATGAGACAACTAACAAATATATATGGGAAACGTACAGAACACATGTAGCATTGCTTTATAAGTATACATGGATATTTCTTTAAAATTATGTGAAGAAGACTACAGGAAAAAAGGCCATTATGCTTGTTACATTTCTTTATAACAAATTTAAAAACTAAAATAATTTTTAAAAAAGTAAAAAAGTACCCAACCACATTTAAAATTCTGAAATTATCTTAAAAACAGAAAGTCAGAGTTCACAGTATAAAACAGAACAAAGTAAAGCAAGAATTGATTCTTCAAATCTAATATCTAAAAAAGGGAGTCTAAGAACGCTGGAAAAGTTTTTTTTTTTTTTCCTTATTACAGTAATATCAATCAGCAAATATATCTTCGTGTGAGAGGCTATAATATTAAATTGCTATAATATTTTTCAAAGGCAGATACACAAAGAGAAGTGAAGTGTAATCTGGTAATTGTACTAATCAAGGTTAGCCTAGGTCAGATTTTCACACATACTACTATCTACCAATTTTTAATTCTTATTTTGAGATATAAATTCATGAAAGCAAAAATTAAAATGTTTTGCATTTCCTTAGCTTTTTAAAAGAGAAAATACCTTCATTTATTTTTTCAAAAAGCCATTTTTTACTTCAGAGGTGAGCGTAAAATGTCTCAAAGTCTTCTTATTTATAATTCCTATTATGAAGCCTCATGCTTAGTATGTTAACAGGAGGGACCAGACCCTGGAGAAGGACATCATGCTTGCTAAAGTGGAGGGTCAGGGACAAAGAGGAAGGCCCCGACGAGAATGACCAGCACAGTGGCAGCAGCAATGGACTCCAGCTTAACGACTCTGAGGATGGTGCAGGACCGGGCAGTGTTCGCTCTGTTCCTCCTAAGGTCGCTCTGAGTAGAATCAACTTGATAGCATTTAATCACCACCACCACCAACAATCTGGAGCCTATTAACAAGAGGAATACTTCCTCTGGACCATTACATTTGTGCTCCAATGTCATCTTCCCCCCTGTAGCAGAGAGGCAAACGCCCCTAGTTCTTAGACCAGGCCTTATCTACTGAAAGTAGGTCTGCTATCACCTCATCTCATAGGCATATCATCTGGCATTTGCTTGCTTAGCCTAAATCCTGTTGCTCACTATCCTGTAATTCCATTTTTCAACAAGCTTTTAGAATCTCCCTCATACATATCAGATTGAAGTGAGTGCTTTAAAGAAAATTAATACAAGATTTGGAGATGTAATATTGGTATGTGCTACATGTATATTTACATGTATTTACATGTATATATATTTAGGTGGATTCAGAAGAGGCCGTGGAACAAGGGATAATCATTGCTGATGTCCGATGGATCTTGGCTGAAAGCAGAGAATACCAGAAAGATGTTTACCTGTGCTTTACTGACTACTCAAAGGCTTTCAATTGCATGGCTCATGCCAAGCTATGGACATTACGAACTTATGAGTATTCTGGAACACTTAATTGTGCTCATGAGAAATCTGTACATGGACCAAGAAGTAGTTGTTTGAACAGAATATGGCAATACTTAATGGTTTAAAATTAAGGAAGGTGTGCGACAGGGGTGTATTCTTTCACCATACTTATTCAACCTGTATGCTGAGCAAATCATCCGAGAAGCTGGGTTCTATGAAGAAGAACGTGGCATCAGGATTGGAGGAAGACTCATTAACAATCTGCAATATGCAGATGATACATTCTTGCTTGCTGAAAGTGAAGAGGACTTAAAACATTTACTGATGAAGATCAAAGAGTACAGCCTCTGGTATGGATTACGTCTCAATGTAAAGAAAACAAAAATCCTCACCACTGGACCAGTAAACAACATTCTTAACAATGGAGAAAAGATTGAAGTTGTCAAGGACTTCATTCTTCTTGGATCAACTATCAACACTCATGGAAGCAGCAGTCAAGAAATCAAACGATATATTGCATTAGGCAAATCTGCTGCACAGGAACTTTTTAAAGTGTTGAAGAGCAAAGATGTCAGTTTGAGGACTAAGGTATGCCTGATCCAAGCCATGGTATTTTCAATAACCTCATATGCATGCAAAAGCTGGACAGTGAATAAGGAAGACTATGGTAGAATTGATGCTTTTGAGTTATGGTGTTGGAGGACAATACTGAAAGTGCCGTGGGCTGCCAAAAGAACCAACAGATCCGTGTTGGAGGAAGTGCAGCCAGAGTGCTCCTTGGAGGCCAGGATGTACTGGTAATTTCTGGTGATTGCAATGCAATGGTTGGAAACAAAGAGGAAGAATTAGTAGCTGTAAAATATGGTCTTGGTGGCAGAAACAATACTGGAGATTGCATGATAGAATTTTACAATACCAATGACATTAATTAAAAATTCCCTTTTTAAACAAAACAAAACACAGCATAAACAGGGACCTCGCCAGGTAAAGTACACAGGAATCAAACTGACCACAAATGCAGGAACGGACAATGGAAGAGCTCA
>NW_006408551.1:20582232-20585692 GCF_000296735.1 Chrysochloris asiatica | reverse complement strand
TTACAAGGTTTCAAGAGAGAGTTTAGTTTAAGAGTGTGTGAGGGAAGATAGAGTTCCCACTGAATAGTTATCATCTTATCTAGATGGGTCCGGTTAAAAGAGATGGGGATAAGATTCTTTTGATTCAATAGTGAGTAAACTATTATGACTAATTGCGACGGTCACAATTGTAAAGGTAGAAGTTTTGTAACAAAAACTGGGGAGTAGTTAATCTTACAGTCCAGAAACACAGGACCCTAGGACCATCGAGGGAGAAGAGCACAAGCAGAATGTGGAACCTTATCCAGAGAAGCAGAGGCACCAGAGATGGAGGCAGAGATAGGGACACAGAAAAACACAAAACTACCTTCGTCTTCTACAAAATGAAGCAATTACCTGGATAATTGAGGAAAGCTAATTCTGCCTCAGTCATTCAGTCGTTATCCTGGTGTGAGCCCTGAATTGTGTAGATTATTATATAGTCCAGTAATTTCCCTTTTCATTTTGCACAGAAAGATAATGTACTATTAAAGTGTGTCAGTCTATTGAAAAACAAACAAACAAAACAAGGCCAGGGGCTGACTGTGAATCAGAACATCAATTGCCTATATGCAAGTGTAGGCTGAAGCTAAAGAAAATAAAATCAAGTCCACATGAGCCAAAATATGACTTAAACATATTCCACCTGAATCCAGAGACAATCTCAAGAAAAGATCTGATGCATTTGTTGTTGTTGTTATGTGCTGTGGAGTTGGTTCCGACTCATAGTGACACTGCACAGGGTTTCTGAGGCTGTAAATCTTTACGGGAGTGGAAAGCCTCATCTTTCTCCCGTGGAACAGCTGGTACTTTCAAACTGCTGACTGTGTGGGTCACAGCCTGAATCGTAACCACTATGCTACCAGAGCTCCTTATCTGATGCTTTAGACACAAGTAACTAAACACTAGATCTGATGTGGAGAACATCATACAAGAAGAAAGGAAAAGGTCATTTAAAAGACAGGAAAGAAAGAAAAGACTAAAATGGATGTCAGAAGAGACTCTGAAACTTGCTCTTGGGCATATAGAAGCTAGAGTGAATGGAAAAAATGAGGAAATAAGAACTGAGCATAAAATGTCAAAAGGCACCTTGAAAACCCTAAGGAAAGAATAACCATGAAATGTGCACACACCTGGAGTTAGGAAACCAAAAGAACACACTCAGCACTTTTTAAGCAGAAAGAACTGAAGAAAAATTCAAACCTCAACTTGCAATATTGAAAGACTCTTTGGGCAAAATATTAAATGTGCAGAATGCATCAAAAGAAGATGAAAGTATATACAAAGTAACTGTACCAAAAAGAAATGGCCGTTGTTCAATTATTTCAAGAGGTAACATATGATCAAGAACTGATCAGTACTCACGGAAACAGCAGTCAAGGAATCAAACAACATATTGCTTTAGGCGAATATGCTGCAAAAGACCTCTTTAAAGTGTTCAAGAGTAAAGATGTTAATATGAGGATTAAGTTGCGCCTGACCCAAGCCATGATATTATGTACGTGTAAGTTGGATAATGGATATGGAAAACTGGAGAAGAATGACGCAATTGAATTACAGTGTTAGAAGAATATTGAAAATATCATGGACTGCCAGAATAACAAACAAATGTGTTGGAAAAAATGCAGCCAGAACACTCCTTAAAACTAAAACCCATATTGGTGAGACTTCATCCCTCAGTCCCTGGAGAAGGGTCATGAAAAAAAAGGAAGAGCCCCGCCAAGATGGATTGGCACAGTGGCAGTGGCAATGGGCTCAAGTGTTAACAACAACTATGAGGACGGCATACAAATGAGCAGTGTTTTGTTCTGTTTTACATAGGATCACTATGAGTTGGAACTGACTTGACAGCACTTAATAATAACAAGCTAGAATAACAAGGATTTATGTATAAATAGGTCACTAAAGTCTGTTAAAAGTTTAAGTGACAATTAGTATTTTACAGTATTTAAATTTTATCTTCATAAACACCTGCTTCCTGTTTAAGAGCATGAAGACTTTTTTCAGGGAACTTTAGGCTGTGATCGGAGACTTTTTAATATAATTACTATATCAGGAATACCAGAATTGGAGTTCAAGTCTAATCTCCTGTCCCTATTTTTGTTGTTAAGTGCCATCAAGTTGGTTCTGACTCACAGTGACCCCACATAGGGTTTCCAAGGAGCAGCTGGTGAGGCTGAACCACCGATCTTACGGTTCAAACTGACCTTGTGGTCCAGCGCTCCAGTGTCCTGTCTCTATTGCTTACTATTCCTGGTCAGAAAGGGGAAGTCAGAAGAGCTATAAAATGTAGCCTCTAAAAAAAATAGTAGCAAACAGACCAAATTTGGGGAACGGTAGGGGAAAATACCAAGAATGTTCCTATGAGTTTCTGTTTAAAATATTATACCAAATACTTAAGAATCTGTATTTCCAGGTCTCCTTAAGCAGATCACCAGGTCTGCAGAGGTAACTGAGTTACTCATAGTTTCTGGCATGGCTCGATGTCTGTGCTCCCATGATTATCTCTCCATTCTCCCTTTTCCCTACAGTTTCTAAATTCTATCATTCCTTCAAGATTCAATGAAATGCTACAACTTTGAAGCATCCTGTCCAGAGTCCTTGAAGGTAGACACAATCTTCTTTTTTCTGAACTCACAAAGTATTTTATATCTGCTTTTCTTAACGGCATTTAATACTTTTGTAACAGCAGTTCTAAACCCAGACAAAACAGTAAAACTCTTCAGGTGATTTAAAAAAACAGCCCAAACCTACTTCAGATCAATTAAACCCTAATTTCTGGGGGAATAGAGCCGGGTACTTTTTAAAAGCTCCCAACCAGGTCATTTAAATAGCTTAGAGATGACAGTTACTTGCAAAGGCCAGTAAACTATCAACTGTAAAAGGTAAGAGACCTGTCAGAGAAGGAAATGTCAAATATTTTCCACGAAAGCAAGTGACAGAAAAATGGCAATACTGCACCCTGTCAAAGGTGGAAAACCAGTGAGACCAGGAATAATCTGGCAGCCCTGCTGGGCTCCGGCTCTCACAGGTTTCAGTGTTTAATCACTTACTGACAACACTAGACTTATCTCCATATACCTAAATTGATTAAATATATGTACAATTAAACTTTCAGGTCCAATTTTTTTAAAAACTGGATTTTAGTATTTTGAGAAAATGTTGACGGAAGACTCAAACATTCCTAGTTTCTAGATATTATTTTCAGCTTAAGCTTAAAATATGTATGTTCGGTAACAATTTCAAAGGTTGTATGAAGCCTGAATATGGTTTTAGTCAAAGGTAGACCTTTGTTTAACACAGTCCTTTAAAAATACTTTTAGTGGCCAGTGAAGGAGGCTTCCTGAAGAGCCTCTGCAATACATAAGACTATAGGTGGAAGCCTGAACCACATCCAGATCTCCAGAGATGGGAAATTCCCACTTGAAAGGACAAGCAGACC
>NW_006408551.1:20579611-20580976 GCF_000296735.1 Chrysochloris asiatica | reverse complement strand
GAGGGGATTGTAACCATGGCAATGAGACAATATACAATAAAATGAATGTAAAATTAATGTTCTCCCATGTAAACTATCACATAATTAACAATAAAACATTTAAGAAAAAAATTAAAATACTTTTAGCTGTAAATAATGCACACAGTTTACCTCTCTAACGTCCACCATCCACCCTCCATCAACAAATAATAGGACATTATACATTTTCTCCTTCACATCAGCAGTTAGGGCATCCAAATGCCCTTTCCAAATGCCATAATCCATCTGTAAAATAAAATAAAAGGCAGACACATAATTGAAGTAAATAATGTATTTTTAAAACTATAGATACAAATGTATATGGAAAACCATACTAAAGAGCTGACACTTTAATCAGCCAGATATAAAAATATATTCCAAGATTTAGCTATAAAATACCAAAATGTTAACTTTGTAACAAATGAACATCATGTCACCTGAAAGTATTTTTCATGTTTGATAAATAATTACTTATAAAACAGTAACTAGACAGATAGCTTTATGTCAAAGCAAAACATTAAGAGGAAATGACCTGTTGTAATAGGAATATGGATGCTGAGGGAAACCTCTTTATGTTATATCCATTTTAAGATACTACAAACATACCTCATGTCCATATTCAACTTACTTCATATTTCTTTTCTTTGTGTTCGTAAGCCACTGTCTCAGTAAAAGTTGCTTGAGGTGTCAAAGTAGGTTTTTGTGGAGCTGAATTCATATGCTTAAACCACTCATTAAAAGTTTCATGGGCTTCCTAAGTTGTAAAATTAAAAAAACACAAGAAGAAATTAAAGTTCTCACATATGTTCATTCACAAATGCTTTTAAGATTTGAGTGTTAGAAGTAATCTCATAGCATCAAGAAATAATTTGTTCAATATTTACACTCTCCCCATCCCTTCCCTCCTCAAAAAACCCCCCCAAAACTGTGAAGAAATGTTTTGGCAAGTAACACGAACTTGTTGTTTTAGTTAAGTGTTGTCGAGTTGGTTCCAATTCATAGGGACCCTGTATAGGGTTTCTTAGGAGTGGCTGGTGAGCTTGAACCGCCAACCTTGCCGTTCAAACTGACCTTGAAGTCCAGCACATTAGGCCACAGTGCCACACCAGGACTCCAGCAAACACTAGTAAGGTATATATTTATTGTGTCCTCTGGTATTTGCTCCTAACTCAGTACCTGGAATCTATATACTTATCTTGACAATCACTTTATGATGAATGCCTCTTTGTCTTTCTGATTACCTTCTCTAAGGCCAAGGATAAAATATATTCCATAAATTTCACCCCAGGATGTACTCCAAAAGTTGTTGTTGTTGTCAGGTGCCATCGAGTCGGAACCGACTCATAG